>NC_051154.1:139061689-139216689 GCF_013339745.2 Dermacentor silvarum
TTCTCTGGGAACGTTTTCACGAAGTCAAATGTCAGTTCCTCAGAGTTGCCATCCTGCATATGCATCGATCTGGATCTGAATGCTCTTCATGAAGAGTGATTCTCATTTTCGCTTGCTTTTATCCTGTACGTGAGCTTCTAAGCGTGCCGTCTGGCTTGGCGAGGTAGGCGGCAAATTCTCTACTGCAGAAAACCAATAACACATATACGACGGTGAGATCGGCAATGGTTTGTTTCGCCAAAGCTCGCGGATGAATGTACGGGCCTCGGATAAATGCAAAAGCATGTGACCAATGTCGAGGTGGTGAGGTCGCGCGTGTGCAGTGTGACCATACGCCGTGGACCGGACACGTCGATTCGCTTGTTCTATCCAGTCTGGATTCGTGAAGATCAGCTGGTCGGCCAGGTGGAGAATGTAGACAAGTTTGGCATTGTCAAAGTAGGTCTCGTCAAGGTCCTTCGCAAAGACAGTCACACTTCTTACAGTGCCTTTACGTTCAAGCGCCTCGAGCAGCGAAGGACGCTGCACACGAACCGGGTCAAGTCCACCACGGCGGTGACGCAGTGGTGCTCGAGAGCACGTCTTCGGCGAGTTCCATCGCTTGTCTTTGGCGCGGTGTGGCATTTGATTGCACTCAGAGCACAGGCACTCGAGTGTCTCAGCGACTGCTAGTCGGGCGTCGCCGCTGCTTCTGCCGCGGATGTCTTCCCGTAGCTCCAGGCCAGCGTGAATAAGAATCTCGTTGATGTCACGTCGGTGCTGCAGAAGCAGACATCTGCGGCCATCATTCTTGGTGCATTCGGGGTACAGGTAACGGCGGCGCCTTCTAGCACCATCGCTGCCACGTCTGACATCAAGTGTGTGTACAGCAGACGACGTGCTCCACATGATGCGTCGGCCGCTGAGCCAGTCCTTCAGCCTTGTGGTGTGCAATTCTGCGAAAGGAGAGAGTAATCGTGTGCAACTTTTAGGGGGGCATGACCCAATCATTCGCAATGCAGCTCGTATTCTAACGGTGTTCCTTCTACGTGAAAAGACCACACTACGCATTGCGAGTGAACCTCGCAGTTTTAAAATTTTCCAAACCCGTTTTTTTGTCATTTACTCATGGCTGCTTAGTATGGTTTGGCCCATTAAGCGACCTCTCTAGACCACACGTCATTTTATGTGATCTAGACTCGCCAGAACAAGCTTAAAAGGCTATTATGACAATGATCAGTACAGCGTAATGACATGAAGGAGCGTGCGGAAAAAGCTGTCATTTTGACAGCTTGACAAAGCCGCAGGCCTCAGCGTTCACGGCACTGACTTAGGCACAACAGCCTATAACGTTCAGAAATCATACAAAATTTACACAAATTACAGAAATAACAAGTTATGTACAAAAGAAAGGAATAACCTTATATCGTCTCAAAGGAATACATAAAATACGATCACAATTCCCATACACACAAATATTTGTCTTGGCGTAGAGCAAGAACGAAAACAAAGCAAACATACTGTTGCCCAAAACAAGAAAAAAATAAAAATAAAAAAAGCACAGACCAACAACATTTGCTTAGACAAAAAAAAAAAAAAAAGAAAGAAAGGCTTTCAAAGAACTGTCTCTAGCTTAAGTTGAAGCAACTACGAATAGCTTTAAAGGTCGTGTTCTCCAATTGAATCGCTTCGCTGTTAATCCATTTAGCATCTTGATAGGTCATTTCGAAGCGTTTGTTGTCCATAGTTCTTACTGTTGGTACTTCCAGTATTCATTTTTGCATGTTGCTATATAGTGGTATTCTTATGTAACTTGGCAAGTTGCTTAAGAAAACCCGATCCAGTTTTAAACTTATTTATATGCTCTACACAGTCGTAAAGTATATTGTTGCGATGGCATAACGTTATATGTTACAAAAAAAAAAAAAAAAAACTCATGGGTATGAAAGTAACTAGAGACATGTTCAATTATACGTGAGAACTTTTTTGCAAGAAATGAATGTTGTGCAGATTTTCTTGAGTGGTAGCAGCCAAGCTAAATAGCAATATTTAAGGCGAGATGAAACAAACTTAAAAATAAGCATCCGGACTGTGTGGCAGTATATGGTGATTGCGATGAACAATACCAATACCTGCGACAGTTTTACTGCTAAACTGTCGATATGTGTATCCCAGGATAAGGTTCCTCGAAAGACACCCAATGTTTTAAAGCTGGGCACGATAGCGACAGGCAAATTTAGTATGATTTTATTAACAACCACGTTTTTATTTTTACTACCAAATATCATAGCTTTCGTTTTGCTTGTATTTAACCTAAAACCATTTTGGCATGCCCATTTGTCTAAACTATGTTGGTTGAGTTGTCTTCAATTAATCGACCAAATTCCTATTAATGAACATGTATGGGTTAACTAAGGGTCAAGTCAAGTAAACACCCCTGAATAGAAAAAAAAAATGTATCTTGTGCTACTTCATGGTGGAAAACCTTTTGCATACGGCATGTTACATTCTAAGTGTGAAATAAAATAAAAAGTGCTAAAAAGCACGGAGAAGATAGAACAGCACAGGTGCTCACTAAAGCTAATGCAGTTCAGGAAAAGTGACAAAGTTCGTGGTCAGCACACGCATGCACACAACGTCATCAGGAAAATGCTCAAAATAAAAATACAACTAAGCAACTTGTTTATCTGGACTATATCAGGACCTCGTTCAATTGTAGCCTTGCCATTTCATTCCTCAAGTGGCACTAACGCAATCGCCACCCTTTGACTTGAGCAAAAAAGCCTCAGGTTCGCCAAATTTGTTCTTTTCGCGATGAAAATGATTGCTACTGCTCCTCCACAATGGATACACGTTTCTTAATTGAAGGTCACAGTAGGCGGAATAAGAGGTAAGTAAATGCACTCATTATTTGTGCCAATTTCAACAGTACAAATTGTGGAAATTAATTGTTTATTACGAACTTCGTGTACGCTGTCACGAGCGGTTGCCAAGTAATTTTTAAAGGAAACAATAACTCGAGCGTTACTTCCATAGCTAAGCTGCTACATATTTCATTGCTAGAGAGGCCATGCGATTCACGTAAATACATAGGATTTTCTTTCTTCTCGGTTCTGTTATGCAAGAAGTATAGGATACACCACGTGGTAGGGGATTTTATTTCATATCACGGACCAACTCACCCAAGAACACATTAATTAGCATCTCACTGGAAGCCTCGTATGCATCACTCGGTAAAAAAATACACAAAGCTTGCTTATTCTTTCCGAATGCCATTATTACACTGACACTGCCGCTCTGAGACCAACTTACTTTGGCACATTACGTAGACATTTATCGTACTATATTCCGTCCTGGTGTCACACTTCTGCATCACATGCGGAACCGGTAGTACTTCTTCAGAGAGATCACTGCAATTTATTATGTTTTCCTATTATATTGCTAAAACAAGATTTCTGCGTAGAAAGTCTATATATCGCCTTTTCATTTGCGACTCACTTTATGACAAGTTTTCACAGAAGCATATCCAATAACTAGTAAGTAGCAGTAACCAGAAGTACCATAACCATCTGCTAACCAAAACTTTTTCACCATTGAAGCACCATTATCACGCACTAGTATTATTTTCATTCGTTACTTCTTTGTATGCTTACTTTTCAATTATATAGCCATTTTTCTAGGTTTGTCGTAGTTATCAGGAACAACCCGCCTGTTGCTTTTTGAATGTGCGTTTATGTATACATACATGTATATGTAAATAAACACGACAAATTATAAAATCTTGAATCGTTTCTTTTACCGTAATCGTAAATTCGAACGATGCAAACAATACATGGCCAACTCACCCCTCAACGCAGTGCGAGTAGGCACGCCGCCGCTGAGCGCCGCACGCGCAGTCGTACGGTTTTCCCCGTTACTCTCGGAGGCGACACTGTGTGCTGCTCAAAACAAATATGCGCCGATACTACTCAAGTAGGGCACAAAGGGAAAAGGGGCGAGACACTACCCTTCTCTCCATCTGCCTAACTAGTAGCTGTGAGGGGAGGACATTGGAACGGAAAGGGGGAGCACGTGCAGTGAAGGAACTGTCTCAGCGAGGACACAATCGCACAGCGCTAGGGAAGGGGAGTTGAAAGGGGGAAGGCAGCAGAAGCAGCCGATGACGCGCTTGGTAGAACGCTCCCTAACGTCAACGGTGATGCAGCGGGCGTCAACGAAGACGAGGAGTGGCGCGGAGAAGAAACCTCGCCCTTGGTTTGCAGCCCGCGAGGTCAGAATTTCTTCCAGCTTTGAGGGGAGTAGATCCAGCTCGCGGTAGGACGTGACCAAAGCGGCCCTTGCGGGGAAGAAAGCTGGGCAATCGCAAAAAAAAGATGGGGCAGGGTCTCCAGCGCGCCGCAAGTCTGCGCAGTTGGGAGAAGGGGCCCCGCGGAGGCGACGTTCTCTCTCGCACGCTCTCTCCACGGCCGCCTGGATCGACGCGCAGCGCGCGCCAATCCAAGCGGCCGTGCTCCCTCTCTCTCCTGGTGAGCCCAGTCTCCGGTAGATGGCGAGGCGGGTGGTACGATCCTAAAACCCCTTGATGTTAGAAAGTAGCGACACGCTTTGATCTACGCCGCAACACCCTCGCCGGCGCGGTCAACCTCCTCTTTTTCTCCCCCTCTTTCGCGGAGGCAGCGCATCCGCCACGCTGAATGGCTGCGGCGCTCGAGACTACCCCGTCAGGTGACCCTGACGTCACGAAAACGGCGCGAAACTTGCTTTCGCGCGCCTTTAGTTTCTCCCGCTCGCTATGAGCAGTCCAAGTGGTGGTCGCCCTGCCGCTCCGAACGTGTGTTCCCAAGTTTTTCCATCCTTCGTAGGAATCTGAGATTCGTTCTCCGTGAAAATGCCTTGCTGCTGCGCGTTTCAATGCAGCAGCAGGCCAGAGAAAGGGCAAGCCTTATTTTATATCCCCCGAGGTGAACGGAATGTCGTGCGTCGGAAGCAGTGGCTCCATAACATCGGGAGAAGGGATTTCGCCCCCTTCTAAGCACGCCGTTCTTTGCGAGGTGAATGTTGCAGCTTTCCTCATATTTGTGGATGAAGTTGCATGGAGATTTTAATGCTCTTCGCATAGCCGGACTCTTCGTTCAGTTTAATACAGAGCACCGATAACTGTGCATAAACTTTTTTTTAAGTGAGTCGGCTGAAATTTTCGTTGACTCTTCGAGCCGTGACAAAGCTTTGTGTTTTCGCGCGTGCGTTAGTTTTCAAATGTATGTAATTTGTGAGTTAATGCCTGTAACTCATATTTTGTAGTTGTGTGCGCGTGTTTGTGTATGTGCGTGCGTGCGTGTATGTGCGTGCGTGCGTGTATGTGCGTGCGTGCGTGTATGTGCGTGTATGTGCGTGTATGTGCGTGTATGTGCGTGTATGTGCGTGTATGTGCGTGCGTGTATGTGCGTGCGTGTATGTGCGTGCGTGTATGTGCGTGCGTGTATGTGCGTGCGTGTATGTGCGTGCGTGTATGTGCGTGCGTGTATGTGCGTGCGTGTATGTGCGTGCGTGTATGTGCGTGCGTGTATGTGCGTGCGTGTATGTGCGTGCGTGTATGTGCGTGCGTGTATGTGCGTGCGTGTATGTTGCGTGCGTGGTTTATGTGCGGCGTGTATGTGTATGTGTGTGTGTGTGTGCGTGCGTGCGTGCGTGTGTGTGCGCGCGATCCTTGCGCCTGATACTTGTGAAGCCAAGGAACTATTTTACTCTTATTGCGTGCTTATTGTATCTTTGCAAAGTTTCAATACTGCGAGCATTTTTTTCTTTATGTACTTTATATTGCGAAGGCATGAAACGCAATATATAGGTAGATAAGCAGTAGGGTTTTCACTTGGGCTTGTTTTGCGCGCAATGATACACGGTCTTAAAGGTAGATAAGCGGTATTATGTATTATGTATTATTCGCGCATGCTCATTAAGTACAAGCCACGCGCTTCTGATAATCTCCCTCAATTCTGATAAACTTGACATCTTGAAGTCTAAGTTAATTATCAAGTGCCAGTCTTAGCAGTTTCCGTGTAAGCAATCAGCCTCTTTTTTTTTTTTTTTTTTTTTTTTGAGAGAGAGAGAGACTGAGGTTACTCCCAGAGGTGATGGAATGTAATTTCTCGTCGTTTCATAGTGACGGAATACAGGCGCGTGTGTGAATGTTGACTGTTTCGCTAACACTGCACGTATTTCGCACAGTGGCATTGGTACAAAGGCTTTTGGCCCACTCAATTTGGCGAATTCACTTTAAGTAAACTATCACATTTCTTCTTGGTTACCTTCTCTGAGCCTTTTAAGAGCGAAGATTGTGAACCAAATTCTCGTTTATACTCTACGCTGCTTATATTGTATGCACCCAATCAGGGGCGGATCCAGGTTTTTTCTGAGGGGGGGGTCAGCTTCTGTCAATGATGATGATGATGATAGTAGCCTTTCTTATTTACCGAAATTTACCGTTTTTGCTCACGATAAACCCGCGTTTTATACGGCTAGAGCAACACCTGTAGCCCGCCTTGGTGGCTCAGTCAGCTCAGGCGTTGAGCACGAGATCGCAGGATCGAATCCCGGCCGCGGCGGCCGCATTTCGGTAGAGGCGAAATGCAAAAACGCCCGTGTCCTTGCGTTGTAGTGCAGGTTAAAGAACCCCAGGTGGCCAAAATTAATCCGGAGCCTTCCACTACGGCGTGCCCCATAACAGTAGCGCACCCAGGATCTCTGCCAGGGGAGGTTGACAGTTTGCCTTAGTTTGCCAATACCATCTAAACAGCCCTAATTTGAGTTTCTTCACGGTAAATTGTCAAAAAATGCTCTTTTTGCGCAAGTTTGCGAGTGTGCAAACGATTGCGCGTCTTACATCTAAGTTGCAGTACTCAAAGGCGCAAGGAAAGAAAAAGGGTTAAACAAAAGGGGGGTTAACTCGGCCTCAGGGGGAGGGGGGGGGGGTTACGACCCCCTAATCCCCCCCGTCGGTGCGCCACTGCCCCATAATCAGAACTCGTTTTGGTACGTAAAACCCCAGAAAGAGGAAGAAGAGCTGTAGCGAAGCCAGGTATCGGTTTCTCCGAGCTTATAGGAAAAGGACGTTACCCAATACAGCCATGTGCTTGGCGGCTGTGCCTGATAATACAGGGTGTTCAAACTAGCTTTATGGTTTTCTTAAAATTAGGCACACGCGAAGACCACCTAGTGCAAATAAGTTATGTGGCTAGGGGGGCACAAAGTGAGATGATAATTATCGCTGTGAGCAGCCCAATTAACTAAAATTGAACAACTATTTTTGGTTGACTGCAGTAAGTGGGTATGTTTGTATTGAAAACTTAGAGACAGTCGTGTTTCTACACAGTATCAGTCGGAATAATTATTCTAGCGTGTCCGTGCTCCGAGATATCCGACTCCAAATTTCAATTGTCGTACTGCGCAGAATAATCGAGTCGACGCGAGAGCGGTTTATGCTTTGCGTTGCTGTGGAAGGGAGGCATTTTGAACATTTTGAGGGCATTGACATCTTGATGGGTGAAGTGTTGTCATGAGATTTGTACTTCACAACACCAAACTGAAAGCGGCAGTATGAAATATTCGTTAGCATAGCTAAAAAGGTTTCTGCTGTTGATGGTGCCGTTGTTACTCTTGATTTCAATAAAACTTACAATACTTGGAAATCAGCAGTCACATTATTTGCGTAGCCCAGGCAAGGACCATGCCCGGTCGTCTAGTCACCATTACGCACGCGTACTGCCCTCCGGCTTCTCCGCTCGCGCCATTATTTCGGCATGGCAGCTGCCGCCATCTTTACAGGCTGCGCGGTCGCGTGTTACGACAGCAGGTTACGGGTTCTTCGATTGTTTTTTGTTTTTTTTCATTTCACCAGCCGTGAGGGGAAGGGGGACAGTTATTATCTTTGCCAATGCCTCCGCCCCGTTGTCAGACTAAATGCCGCACGCAACAGCGGTGTCACATCAGGGAGGAGCTTTGCGCCGATCCTCACTCTCTTGCAAGTTGCATGCGTAATCATGCGAACGACAATTAAAATTTGGAGTTGGATATGTCGGAGCACAGACATGCTAGAAGAATTCTTCCAAGTGAAACTGTGTAGAAACACGACTGCCTTTAACTTTTTAATACAAACATACACACTTACTGCAGTCAATAAAAAGTTAATTATTCAATTTTAGTTAATTCGGCTGCTAACAGCGATAATTATCATCTCACTTTGTGTCCCCCTGGCCACATAACTTATTTGCGCAGATGGTCTTCACGTGCCTGCCAGTGTCTAATTTTAAGAAAACCATAACACTTAATTTTGAACACCCGGTATATCTAAGCCTGTATTGTTTCTTAAAATAAAATTTGGGATGATCTTTTGCAGGTTCGTTATAAATGCGTAGGCACGGGTCCATCTTTGGAGTTCTGTTGGGACACCTTGATTTCCTTAAGAAGATTCTTTGTTTTCGGCTGATACACCTTCGTTTGATTTGGAGGACTAACTCCCCTATTCTCAAACAGCCCTCGACTCGAAGCTCTTCCTCCACTCCACCTTGTTGAGCACAGCGCCTCCTCTCGACTGATAAAGACGCGACAATTTTAAAGAATTCCCGTGAATGATCATGAAGCTACAGTGTACTGTAGTACACTGTAATGAAGCTCAGTGACCACTTATTTGGAGGGATGGCGGTGCTATATTTCCTCTTGAGTCGAGGTGTTGCGTTGACTACAGGAACGTTCTTGAATACGGGCGTAACGCTACGCTCCAACGCGGCAACCATTACGCTGGTTGTTTACGATATGCGAATCACCGCGTATGAAGACTCACGACGACGACCTACAAGAAGAACGATGTGGCGTAGTAGCCGAGAGCGCGAGCCAGCGTCTTCATGTTTTGTTTCCCACGCGACGTCATGCTTTTACACAAGGCGCGCATCTGCTCCCGTTTCTCTAACCACGCGACGCCATCCTAGGCCCGCGCGCTGGCGTTGGCCGCTGACGTCAGGCTCCCCCACTTCGCAGCCGCTGCTCGAGGCTTCGCCCCGCTCCGCGAAAACGGCCACTTAGATAAACCGATCCGGCGGCTTTGAGCCTCCTATGCATTAAAATGTACGACAATAAAACTGCGAAGTTACATTGAAAAACTTGTAGCGTACGAACGGTACTGTGCTCGTGCTGGGTATTGTCAACGTGTAACTGTGATCACAATGATTGCTACAGTTTTTAAAAAAAGTTGCCTATACGTAGTTCTTAGTTTAGCTGTTAGTTGTTATTGTTTATATATGAACACTTCAGCGAGAGATCTCTTTCATTAAGCAGGTTGGTCGCGGAACCAATGACAGCCAGTGAGGCAACCGTTGACACCCCAAGGGGAAACTAAGTTTATCATGCGCGAAGGCGCTCGCGCGGACATCGGCGTGCTTGGCAAAAGGGACGTCCCCTCATTCATTCGACGCCACCGACGGGACGAGTAAGGCACGGCCGGCGCCAGGAGGTCCAAGGTGTTCATGAGAAAAACTACGGCAACTTCGCGACACCACACTCCTACGGAATACAACTAAGCTTGTGAGCGAGCTAGCTTTACTTCTACAGGGCTGATACCAATGGTACTCGCGAAAAATACTTTTGAAGAATGCTGGCGGCCATATATATATATATATATATTTGCGACAGGGCCATTCCCCTGTCAGCGAGGGGGCGATGCAGAAATTTGAGGGGGGGGGGGGGGTCAGGACATCCGGACATCCCCCCTGGATCCGCGCCTGGTCACCTCAAACCAAAGGATGCCGTTGTATTCCTTACCTAAATCAATGTAATTAATTCTTTCAGTGCGGTGCAAGCGCGCTCGTGACTTGCTGATTCTTCAAAGGCGAATTGGTAAAGCGATGACTGGTAAGATAAGACAATTCGTCACGCGGCTGAAATATGGCACTGCGTCCATCCATGATTGTACGCATGTTCTCAACCGGCCGCCTAGCAGCAGCGCATTACATGGAGGAACGAGAACCTTTCTTTCTCCATTTAGTCCATCCATGCGCTGCGCTAACGACCGGTCGTGGCTGCGCTTCGGCTATAGTGTACTAGAATACGGTTGAGTGGGACGAGCGTCTGGGGCGGCGCATGCTTTGCAGTGAGGCGCCCGACGTGGAAAAATACTGTGGCGGCGCTGCGATAGAAGTGGATTGGGCCGCATCAAGGTCGCACCGTTGGAAACTGCTGGCGATACTGTTCGGCAGGGTCATTCGTACCACTTCGAGCGCTGGTATTTTCGTTCAGACCGCTCAAACAGTGTTCATAATTGCATATGACATGTATTTATGCCTTAAGAATAAATTTCTTTCATTCTCTTCCTTATTTAATTTTTTAATGCCACTCGGTGATCTTTTTCGGTCTCGGGCCGGGCTCGGGCCTAAGGTAAAGGGGTGGCGGGCCGGGCCGGGCGGGTAAGGTAGATTATTTCCGGGCCCGGGCCGGGCCCGGGTCTCGCCATAAAACTTTTGGTCGGGCTCGGGCGGGCAGCCCAAGGTAAAAACGGGCCCGGGCCGGGCCCGGGCTTAAAAATCGACCCGTGCAGTGCTCTAGTCGTCGATGCCAGTGCTTAGACGTGATACCGAGGCATCCTAGCCGGGGGCGAGTTCGAGCGGAGTCGCTGCCTGGCGGACCAAGGCGGAACCATGATAATGCGGGCACGGCCGCCTGGATCGGCTTGCGCGTTGATCCAGGCGGCCGTGATGCGGGTCTGGTGTGGGTTGCTCCTTGAGTTGTCTCCGTCTACTGCCAGTAGTGCGTGCACGTACGGTAACTATCCCGCAGTCTTTCGGGCTTCACAAAGCTTGAATCAGGCGACGTGAAGTTTGATCACGAGCCGAAAAAAAGAAAAGAAAAACTTAGACCTCCTTATCGTGTGATATTATCTCATCTATAGCGGTTGCGTAATCCGAACCTTAGCTGTGCCTTAGGCATTTTTCTACTAAACTTTATGAATGTAGCTCTGATGGGGAATCTACCTGGTCTTGCATGGCCTATTCGAGGCATCTGTGTACTTTGTATTAGCCAAAGTGTATATCCTAATAATCTTATGCGCAGCGAAGATGCACACGTATATATAGCTGCATTATCAGTCAAGTGACGTGCTTTTAGACATACGTATCGCTATTAGTCCGCCGGTTACATTGTAGTGAAATAGGGGAAGAGTATCACGTGAACAACATGCATGACAAGGCAGTCTGTAGCATATGTCTAGCACTGAGCTGACCGCAGATTTAAATTTCTCTTCACCGTTACGTTGGGCGTTTTAATTTCGAGGGAGATTACGGCCACCATTTGCTTCATAAAGGTAACCAACCTGCTCATTTTAACCATTGCAGCTACGAAAGGGTATGAAACCATTGCAATTGCGAAAGGTTCTGAATAAATAACGTGTGCATAACCCTGAAACGACGGGTTTGTAATTATGTTTTTCTTTTTTTTTTTTTTTACTGCTGCTGCGACAAAAAGGCGAAGAAAGTTCTTCAACCTTTGGATTAGCGTCGGCGCTCTTTTTACATGCACAGAATGAATTACGGTACGAGGTACCAGGTTACACCTATCGAAGAATTCATGTAACCTTAATCGCTGTAGCCTCGAGCCTCCCTCACGCGTTATCTACGTGGTTACCTTCATCATTAAAGATGAAAAACGCAACGCGTACGTCGAGACACAGATTCAAGACAAATGAAACCTTGGAAGCTTTTATTGCGAACGGGCATCGAAAACATTTCTTTTGCAGTACAAATGGACGCAAGAAACACTGACACTGTGCAGCTCAGAAAAACCGAAAAAAAAAATCGAGAAACGACAACCGGATGGGCAACGCCGTATAGACGGCACAATAGCTTATATAGCAACATGCAGCTCTTGCAGATGCTCTCTCTTCGTTTCACGTGCCCTATTAGTGTTTAAACATTTCTTTTTCTAAAGTAAGAGGAATCGCCCTTTCGCAGTGTTTCTTTGTTCAGCTTGCCAAAAATTATAATTAGGCGGAACAAACTGCGGAATGAGCGCGGTCTTGTAGTGAGCCGTGCCTAGATGCTTTGTTGTTTTATTTTTAGGGCAAAAATGCTCCACTGTATGCACGTTGGTCCACAACCTCCCATAACTGTGACGCTGCAATGGCGCTTGCTCGGCGCAAGCTCCAGAATAAATCCTGAATTCCCACTATTGTTCTTTTAAATACAGATGTCGCTGATGCTTACACGGCTCTCTGCTTGTTCGATCTCGCAGCAGTGCACCCGCAGATGCTCGTGAGCGTGAGCAGGCTGGGTGTGACCGTGGTCCAAAGTACATTGGATTGTTTCGGACAGATTACGTTGTGCGAAATCAGCCGTGGCCTAAAGTGCTTTCACGTATACCCTGGTCATGTACAGGTTCGTGAACGCAACGAAAAGCTGCGTCTGGCCTGATTTTCGCGGGCGCCGACGTCCACTGAGCGATCTTGCACGTGCAGAGCGGCTGGACTCGCGTTGTTTCTCGCGTAAAGGGTCCCTATAGCAATATTTAATCGTTGCAGTTGCGTAAGAATGCCGTCTGTTGCGTCAATGAAGAGGAAAGCCACCATTATGTGGTTTTAAACACTAAGGATAACTGCCAAAACATGTTCACAAACGCATCGACGGTCATTTGGATGATCAAGTCGACTATGGCCGTGTGCCATCTGAAGCGCTACACGCGAAGGAGCTTCGGACACAAAGCATGTCGACGAGAGGTGCTTCAGGGCCTCTTTCAATTAGCAGCACACCCATAACGAAACCCACAGGCTGACGCGCCTTTGCTTTGTGGGCCTGGCGTTACAGTGGAGCCTTGACCCGCCAAATCGAATGGGTATGGCGAGAGGCAGAACGCATCTCTAGATGCTCTGTCCCCAGTGGCATAACTATGACTGTTTTTTTTTTTTTTTGGGGGGGGGGGGGGACATGTGCTCGGTGGGTCACCCCGTGGCTACGCTACTGGTGCTCTGCAGCTAGTCGGTGAAGCCTTGTGTTAAGGCTTTGCAAAAAGGGAGAGAGTGAAGAAAAAAAAAGAATTGTGTCTATGACAGTGTCAGGAAGATGATGAAACTAACGAAACGTGTTTGCATAACGAAACCGTCACAACCAAACGCAGGATTTCAGTAACGTGTAACTCTCGTAGCGTTTCAGCGGTATGGATGAGCTGTGGCATAAAGCAACAAACCGCACCTGTTCTGTCGTTCATTGCCTTGAATGGGAAACAGCAGGCAGCATTTATTTGAATTAGCGGCTTCAAGGGATAGCACGACCGCTGAGTTAGCTTTCATAAGACATCATATAATTAAAATGTAGGTCGTGGGGTGCAGCCTTTGACGGAACTTTCGAAGCTATTCGGCGCATCACCCGCCGTGGTTGCTCAGTGGCTATGGTGTTGGGCTGCTGAGCACGAGGTCGCGGGATCGAATCTCGGCCACGGCGGCCGCATTTCGATGGGGGTGAAATGCGAAAACACCCATGTACTTAGATTTAGGTGCACGTTAAAGAACCCCAGATGGTCCAAATTTCCGGAGTCCCCCACTACGGCGTGCCTCATAATAGATCGTGGTTTTGGCACGTAAAAACCCATAATTTAATTTTTTAAACTGTAGCTGGGCTCTTTACCAGCGACTTTGTGAAGTTTTCAATGTTTTGAAGTTACCAGCATAGAGAGGGGCAGCCTTTACACTACAAAAAAAGTTGCAGTTTCGCCCGAAAGGCGAAGCATCGATTGCGATAGCAAATTAGTAGACAGCTATACGAAGTAATGATGGTAGTTTTACCGTCCGCATAAAGTTGTAAATATTCGCCTACTAACTAAATAAACAAGCACGGTGTCACGCGCGCGCAGGTAAACATGGACACATCTCGCTCGATGACCGTGGAAACTGTTCAAAACGATTGAGAAAGCGCGCCAGCAGGAGCGGGCAAATTGACCTTCGCGCTGTCTCGCGTCTCGCTTCAACGCGAACTAAACGTCGAAAGCACAGCGCATACGAAGCTACCGGCACTCGGCGCATGCACTTTTGCAGTTTTTACCCATCGCAGATCGCTTTGAAGATGAGGCCTCCGCGGGCGCACGCTTCGGCCGCAGAGCAGATCGCTTTCAAGATACGGTGCCTGCGCGGAATCTCTGTCAGCAGCAGCCGCAAGAGCAGAACGCACCCCCACCCCTACCGTCTCCGTCGTCTCCTCCCCGTGCCCCGCGAGCGAACGAAGAGCACGCGCTTCCGGCCATATTCCTCAGATTAAGCTGCGGTTGCTGGCTCACCCTCGCATGTTTTCACTCGCACACACAGCGTACTGCACGCGGCGACGGTTTTATCGCCGTCGGACTTTATACGGAACCTCACGGCGACGACGACGGCGGCAAAAATGCCCTTGGAGTGTCCATATAATTGCTATCGCAATAAAAGCATTGCATGGTCCGGGAAACTTCCAAGAGGCCCTTGCGCTTCTCGATTCTTCGCGCAGTGACTTCGAAACCTTTGACAGAAGTTGTTCATAAACTTAAACATTCATTTGTGTCTGCCATTGTCAGCTTCTTCATCAAGTCAGTCCTCCTTTGCTCATATGCATTTTCAATGGGAGAATGCAAGCTAGCGGGAGCTGGTTTGTGTTCAATTTACGAGTTGCTTTCTGCTGTCGTCAACCGATCTGAGCTGCTTCCAGTTCGTCCCAGCTGGGAATTTCCCCATAAGCGAGTGTGACTTACTGGTCCCAGTCCCAGCTTGCCCCGCTAAATGTTTTCACCTGGTCTTTCGGTGATTTATAGTCAGCATACAAGGTTGCAAGGTTTTATTCAGCTCACGTGGGAATAAGTTTCGTTAAATAATAAGAATAAAGAAAGAAAGTAATAAAATGTAGAGACACTTTGCATCAGTAACGCGTTCAGCGAAATTTAAAAGGCGAGGTAATACATGTGGTCCCTTATTATGGATCTGAAATACCAAATAATGAAGTTTTTTTTTTCTTTTTTAAACCGTAGGGAATATGTGGGGCGAAACAAAACAAGAATTAAGAAATATCTTTCGCGTGGCGTGGGAAATTAAATTACGCCGTTGGGGTGCCAGTAGATCATTTATGCACAGTTCGCTTATAGAAAACAAAGAAAATGTAAATGCCAACAGATAGAAAGACGACATGCGTAAACTTCCGGAAAGAATCGTGTCGGCTCATTTTCCTCGTTTCGTTGTTTCCTTTGTTTTCTTCGGTAAGCCGTATAAAACGGCGCTCTTTTTTTTTCTTTTTTATTTCTTGATCGCGTTTTTTTTTTCTACTGAAGTGTGTAAAATGAAATACCGGTTTCGCACGTAGGCTACCGTAGACAAATAACGTACGCGTGAACAAGTGTGAGGTCGAGGCCGATTTCGGGCTCTGAGCGAGCGCTTCAATGTTGGGGCTCCGCTTCAATGTCAACCATCCGCTTGTTTGTTTGTTTGTTTTGTTTACAGTGCTCCAAAATTCAGCACACGTACGTTTCTGTGCTCAACCCTCACTGTGACGTGGCCGCCACAACCTGAAATTGAGCCCACGGCCTCATGTTCGGCATGCATTAGAGCACTATACGTGCATCGCGGCTGGTCTGGGGTTGAGTTAATGCAGCGCAGTTTGTTCGCATCTGAAGAGAAGTATCAACCGTTCTCTTTAACCCCTATTTTCAAACACAATCTTATTTTATTCTTTGCGTTTATTTGTCTCGGTCGTATTTGATATGTACACAGTAGTACACCGCAATAAGAAACACCGGTATAATCTGTTAAAAGCTAACTGCACGGGTATTTTTATGCTGGTGAAGGATAAAAAAAAAAGGGGGGGGGGATTGCCAATTATTCGCGGGATTTAGTGTATTGTTATTATTTGTTGTAAACAAAAGTAAATGGAAGAAAGTTGACTAAACGGAAGATTTGGCTGCAGTTGAGATGGTCGCTGATCTTTTGTACGTGGCGTAAGTCGACTGTTCTTGGACAAATGTGCTTTGCAGGTATTACTTGAAACCAAGAACGGTACTCCGAAAGTTAAAGTATGTTCCAAACATCATGTCGATAACATGTTCAGAACGTGATGTTTAATTACCGATCGTTACCACAACGCACGACAACTTTTTTACAGAAACGGCTCTACTCTATCCAGTGCACCGCGATGTCTCTTGAAATGTTGTAGGGAAGGCTGTTAATTTCTATTTTTTTAAAGAGAAAAAGCGTATAGAAGCTGCAGGGTCAGGTAATGTAAGAATTGTATTCCCCATTTTATTTTAATTCGTCTGAGCTTTCATCAATGGATGAAAAAACACAGCAGCGTCGTCATAGTCGTGATCAACCATTGAGTATGGCGAATGATAAGAATGGAATTGAATCGAAGGAAAAAAAGTCATCGTATTATAACGGGCGCGGTCATCAGAACTTTATGGCAGTGGACTCTGTTCATTTCAATGTCAGCAATTCACAGTGTGTCCTGAAGATACTTGCGCTTGAAATTGAACGTTATAGGACAGGCTGTGAAACTTTCCAACCTGCGTCGTTACCGCGTGACCGAAGTGCCAGCTTAAAAAAAAAAAAAAAAAAAAAAAAAAAAGCCCAGGGCGAAAGGAAATGGTGGGAGCGGAATAAGTGTTTAAATCGTTCACCTATTTTAATTTGTGAAGGTCATCGATAGATGACTCACGCTTTGACGTTTCATTTGGTGATCCGAGCTTGAGCCACTACCACCGGTAAACTTGAGGAGCGCGAATAACAGTGCACTCAATTTAGTTAATCTTGGTGCACGTTATGCATGGCCATGTTCATTTATTCGGATCTGCATGAAAAACACTCGTTTGAGAAATTCGGGTTGGACATTCGCGAAGGGTGCATAAAGTTTGCCCGGGAAACACAGCTCTTACAGCATTGAAAACACACGCGCACTCAAATAACGTCCGCAACGGTGCCTGCACAACCCTAAGTAGTCATGGACAACAACCGCTTAACCAGTTGTGCACGCTAGGGGGACGCTTCCAAGGGCTGTCACGTTTTACTAGTAAATATAGCATAGGCAGTAAAAAGCGACTGCCTGTTCGCTTCACACTCTACTACAAAAACTATATTGCGGTTAGTAACGTTCCAAGCACCGACATAAAATTGTGTAGACGAAGTAAGGTGAATCACACTCGCTAAAGGAAAACATGAGCACGCTATGGGCTGCTCCTGCGATATCTGCCACGTAGACCCCAAGCACCAGTGTAAGCGTGCACGCGCTCAGGCGCTGAACGGTGTTTGATCGTGCTCATTTGAACTACGTCTACACACAGGACGAGGGCAGGAAGCTCTCACTCCTAGTTTTTCACCATACGGGAACAACGCAGGAACGCAACCGACTCGAAATGCCTAGCATTTATAGACAGGTGTCAATGCTTACTTACCCCTCTTGGCTATATCTACCCGTGACGGCGGAACGCTTTCATTTTGCTTGCCGTATATAGCTCGGCTCTACGGTGTTGCAAAACTAGGCGGAACGTCCCCCTGTTCCTATCTTCTCTTTCCTTTCTTCTCGTATACCGTTCTTTTCCCTTCTGTGGGTAGGGTGGCGAACGGGATACATTTCCGGTTAACCGGAAATGTATCCCATCTAGCTCTCTTCAGTCTTGCCACGAACAGGGCCATCCAGTTTTCATTGAGAGCATCGAGGAGGAGGCTGTCCTAAGTTTCGAGAAATCTCGCTTCCGTCGCCAACAGCGACGTGCTTACTTGCGGATTAACTCGCACAAAAAGCTGCCGAAAACTGTCCGTTTCCCTCGACACTGCCTCTAGCTCGCATTTTCTTCACGTGACAAATGAGCTACGCACAACGCGAGTCAGTTTGAGGCGCTTGTTTGTGCTCGAGATGCTGGTTCTGGCCCGAATGGCCACGCCGAAAAAAAAAAAAAAAAAATTCGCGGTCTGTCTCGTCCTTCTTGGTCGCGTGACCAAGGCATGGCAGGTCGTTGCGAACCGGGTGTTATGGGCACGCGACTTTTCTGTCGCTTTGCTATGATTCGGGAAAGCGTCGACCGATGCCTCGACATGAGCATGTCTATATGCTGCACAGGCAGCGCCCATGTGGCCATGGTCGGGAGCGGTCGCTATCTGCAAGTGGGGCTTGGCCTATGAGTGGACGAAATTTGACGCGCTACAGTGATTGTGCGTGCTTTGCGCAGCCAGGGGGCAAAAGCAAAACAAGGAAGCGAAGCTGCTGCGCACACGCGTGTCATTGCTGAAACAGCCTGCGCGGGCGTCGGGAAAAGCGGCTTCGGCGGGATGTGTGGGCCGCTGTTTAACTTTGCTCTCTGCTGCGACTGGCCTTGCTCCCGGCACAGCTGCAGCAGCGAGACAGCATAAAAAAAAAAGAAAAAATAAAGAAGGAAAGCAATGTAGAGACCGCTACGTGTATGGGCGGCCGTGAGATACCGAGCACCATAGAAAAAATATATTGCACCTATCCTACCGTAGTGTAGTGAACGCGCAGTGTTCTTGCGAGCTGTCTTCTGTTTGGTCAAGCGACGCAAGCTACATAAACGCAGTCACACTTTTCAAGACACGCTCGGTGCCCAACTAGTAAATATATACATACATGCGCATTTAGTGCACGCTAAGCAGCAGCTGCTTTGTACACGTGAGCGATTCCTTGGTGCTTCCCCAGCGTCTTGGCGGACGATGTGTTTTGACGATATGCTCATACGTGACTGGGCTGAGCGCGGAATGGACTCCTTGACCTGGGTCGCTTCAAGAGCAGGTACACTCACAACCTTTTACAGAAATGTTCAGTTCCACCAAACATTTTCTTAATCGTCCTTCAAGTTCCCCGTTAGCATATATCTATCCACTTACCAAATCTGCTTTCACGATTTGTGCAAGGGCGTCCTTTTGCCTCACGTTTGAAGAAGGCTGCCGTTCTTGTTGAAGTATAAGGTAAGGAAATAACCAACCCTGGAGCTACTGGAGCTAACGCTGCACAATGTGCACTATGTAGACCCTTTCAGCTGTCACACCACTGACATGATAGACTCCGTCTCTTCTTTGATTAGAGTCTCGTCTGCTTTTTTTCTCGCAGCTGGCAGCAAACACTTTGGGTAGACCGGACAGTTCAGTGCCCGACAGTCTGCATTCGGACAGAGTCAAGCGCCAACAAATAGCAATCCCTCCTGCACTCTTCGCTCACTCTTTCTTTTTCTTAGGATAAAATAAATTTTGTCAAGCGCTAGCTTATTGGTTTGACCTTTGTTGCGTTTGGTTACCGTCAGATACCGAAGCTATTGCGGTCTTCAGCGCAATCGCTTCGATGTGCATCTCTGTATTTGCTGCAGCACAAAATATTGACTAAAACTGCTGTTTTTTCATGTTTGTTTGTCTGTCTGTCTGTCGGCAAAAGGCAGACAGACAGTCTCGCGTCGAGTCATTGCAAGGTAGAAGCTAGTATATATATGTTATTAAACATATCCAGCATGTTAGTTATTGCGAAATAGGAGCTTTTCTTTCTTTCTTTTTTTCTTCTTCAAGCGTAAAAGCGAGGAAGGAAAGGAAATTGAGGAAGATTTTCTGCGCGCTATGATCTTTGTAGATCGACACATAAATATACTGCAAGGCCACCAAGACCTGTTTTGAAGCACAGGGAAACGCTCGACCTGTACTTGGCTGCAAGAGGTATCTTACGCACTCCCCCTTTGGCTCAGCCAATGTTATGGGGAGTGAAAAAGACGCCACGCACTTATTCAGAAAGAAAGCTGCTTCCACGTCGAAGCAGCAGGCGATGTTTGGACAAACAAAGCGAATGGTAGCGCAAGACAGACAGGAAACTATCTTATTTCAGGAGTCTGCCCTGAGGGTAAATAAAAAAAAGTAAATAAAAAAAAACAAAAAAAAAGAAGGTTTTCTTTCATGCGAGGAAAGTGGGGGCATCGTTAGTGTAAAGGAGCTTTTTCTTTTTGGTATTGGAAACTGTTGCTGGGTGGAGGTGCATGAGATATCTTCTGTTCGCAACAAGAAATCACGAAGATCGAGAGACAGGCGTTCGCTTTGTGGTGTAAGATATGTTAATACTGACAAGAAAACGTAACGACATGCGCCCATATTCCACAGAAGTCGTAGTAAGCAGGTACGTATGCTGTGTTTTCTGCATAACATAACTGCATCCTAACGATTCTTGTAGGCGTATTTCAGACATATCTCAATTGAGCAGGAAATGTTTTGATATTGGTGCCGAATCACGTTATAGGCTTAAGTTTCTTTCTCAACCTCGCGGTTAATCCAAATTGTTCACTTTTGTGTTATTAATCTGCTCTTTGGAAGCGTCCAGCTCAGCCTCTTCGCCGGAACGAGAAACATGTCTCACAATTCACTACCCCAAAATATAGTATAAGAGAAGGGCACATAAATAAATAAATACGAAACTTTGTCTGCGTGCTAGACGCGCGAGCGTCAAAATATGGACAGATAAGCTGCCGCACTTATTAAGCGACAAGACGTACGATATATGCTCCATGGCTATCTTGTTTTTTTTTTTTTTATTTAACTGTTGTGGCTATGAGCAAATAGAGTTCGTAAGGCAAGAACGCAAATTTCGCTGTACGTTATTAACCACCTCATGCAGTACGGCAAAGAAAACCCTTTGTACAAAATGCCACCTGGCTAGGCGTTCAGCTGATCATGGACGCGCCTTGTCAAATAGGAGGCGAGCAGTGACTAGCAATCTTTAGACTTCGTCGCGTCGAAATTGATCAGTGTGCTGCAGAACTTTGTACACTGGTAGCCTAAACGAACGAGAAACGGGAGTGCCAGATGCTTTCATTGTTAAGAGCTTTAGAAAGGAAAGGGTGATGCAAGTTTCCGCGTGCCTGCTCACGATGACGCCACATGAGTCAAGAGGTCAGCTCACGGGCTTGGAAAGTATGTACAATTCACAGCCCGCGCGAGCATAAGCTCAGTGCTCTGCACAACCAGAATAAACACGAACGCGGTGTTTCAATCACAATTAGCGCCTTCGGGGGCTATAGCGCGCTGGAAATGTATATCACATTTAGTACCCGAGCTTAAAAGTGGCAGCAGTGAGAAGACGATGTCTAAAGCAGCGCTGCAAGTCTCTCGCTTCGGTCTGTGATAGCCCGACGACGGCCTCTTCCCTTGTTTTTCGACCCTTACACACGCGCGAATGCTCTCGCGGTTTAGTTGCTGCCTTTTTTTTCGGAATGCAAAGCTCGGAAAAAGAAAAAGAAAAAAGAAAAAGAAACAAATCTACACCGTCATCAGAGATCATTAAATCGCAGTGCCGCAATATTCCGTATAGCTGCAGTTTGCTTTTTTTTTTAGCTATGTCCGCTCCCCTCTGTTTAACCTCCCTGCCTTTCCCCTTTCTTATGTATCCCCCTCTCTCTCTGTTTAGCTATGTCAGTATAGTTATAGTAGGGGTATTGAAGGACTCTGATTATAGTCTTGCGCCTGACAACTTTCACGTGCGTTCTGCTGCCGTTGATTGATTTGCCTTAAACTTGAAACGGCCGCTTCAAATGGCTTTGCAGGAAATTATGACGTCAGTTGCGCGAGTCTGAAGGCAGAATTGCGGGTGCTCAAGCCAGCTGAGTTGTTTCTGTTGCGGCTCAGATGCGCGCTGCCTTGGCTGCAGCCCCCCATCAGGACTCGTATTCAAGAAACAATTCGTATACGCCATAGAGTGGTCGGTAAGAACATGGGCCAGACTATCGTGATTGGGAACGCATTATCAGTGACGGCGGTGCACTGACAAACTGTTCTTACGAACGAAAAGCTTTGCGAACTCTGCACCAGATTCGATATATATTTTTTTCTCTATGAATTTTGAACAGAAGGCCGCGAAAGAAGCGCTCACGCGTGCCAGTTGGGTCGATTTGCAGCTTGGCAACACGCGCACTCCCAGCCGAGCTCGACGAGGTCATAAAGAGGATTCCTAAAGTGGCAGCCCCAGCAGCTGCTTCTCCTGACACTCCTCCTGCTGGACGCGACTGCTCTAATGTCCATGGTGAAATGTTACCTCCGGCTTCACTCGAAGCGTGTCAGCTGCACTCCAGGGGCTGTCTCTCTCTCTCTCTCGATAATCTTAACATGGAGAGCGTGGCTACCGTCGTCTTTCGCGTGAAGCGCCGTCGGGCTCCCGAAGGGTAATCTAGGGGACTTCTGGGGACCTCCGAGTTCTTTCTCGGGAAGTAAAGTAGCTAGAGTACATACAGACAAGCGGCTATGATCTACTCGCGCGCGCGAACTCTATTCTCGAGGTCGCAGTGCGGAGGACTGGTCATAGACATCAGCGTCTAGAGGCTGTGCGTAGCGCGGAGGGAATGAAACGGTGATCAGGAGTAAACTGGTGAAAGCGGCGAATAATAGACGCCGCCAGAAAGCTACAGGACGTACGTGCCTAGAGAGTGCACGTAGGACTGTTCACTAACCCCTAGGATAATATTGCTAGAGAGTATAGGTCTGCTGAAGCAGAAGTGATAAAATGAGCAAATGGTCTCTGTTTCTATAGAAGTTATTCTATACATAATATATATCTTTATATATTTATATATGGACTGGTGGTGCTGTAGTCAAAAAGTTTAGGGAAACTGCTGCTATAAAAACGTGTTATTTACAGTGCAGGAATGACTTTGTTATATTCAAAAAAGGCACAGCAAATCCTACATCTCTGAACGAGTTAACTTGCTTGCGTTAGAGTGCTTGCTTGGCCAGCTTTAGCGTCTATGTATTTATGATCGTATCTTTCTTTTTTTTTTAATTTCTCTGTACAGCGACAAACGTGTAATGCTACACTCTGACGCCGGACAGCTTATTCTAGGACAATTCTCGAGCCTGAATTCGACGCCTGCCTGCACTGAGCACGTAGTGAGATGCTGAGGGTTGACAGAGGAAAAGAAATAAAGGAAAAAGCGGATTCAACTACAACAAAAACAGCAAACAGGTCGAGTTGGTGCGTTTGGAGCAATCGGCCGTCTTTCACCTCTGCAACGTGCATGTCTCTGACTCAGCTAAATAAAGCCTGTCCGTCCTGAACGTTGCGAGAGCGTCTCACATGTCGGTTCAGTTTCGTAGCGCTGCTGATTTGTTACATGAAAAACGTCGCGCTATCATAAGGGCGGCGAAATTGTGGCTTGTACTCGTCTGCGCGTTTAGCAAGCAATTTTCCGTCCCTCGACTTCAAACGCACAATATTGCGTCGTTTTCTTTCTTTCTTTCCGTGCGAGAGTATGTTAATAAAATTGCGTGTCGGCGGGCTGGGTCACTGTTTCTTAGCAAACAGGATAAACGGTCAAAAAGCTCTCTTGGCTCTAAATTTCTCTGACGGAAATTGCTGCACGAATTGGATCTGGTGTCAGACCAACTTGTACGGACTACAATGAAATCTTCGAAGCCCGCGTTTTGCGAGGCCCCTGAATAAATTCTTTCCTTTTCTTGTGAGACCTTGAGTACGCCTGTTTGGCCATTGCTGTACTGACTTCGGCGTCAACTTCGCCAAGCCGCTCGTCGAGTGTTCGGGGGGTCCGAACGTTACGGAAATCTTGGTCGTGTGAAAAAGTCGCGTGAGTGGGCTTACACATCTTTCGCGCGGCTTACGAAAACCCACGTAAACAACTTGCTTTCCGATCATACGTGTCTCAGCAAACGCTAGTCGAGGGACCTTTTTTATTTGAAGGATAGTTGACATAAGGATGGAACAAGCGTCGTATGTGTCATATATTCTCAAGTGATATCGGCAAGAAAGCTCTACGCTCTAAATTGTGCGTGTCATCTTGATATTACAACAGGTTCGTTGAAAAGTTACGAGCGGTAGGTACAGATGAGCGTTTGGAGGGGACTCGTGTGTTTAGAGTATATAGGGAACGCATAAAACCATAGAGAAGTGTTCGATGGATGTGTTTTGTTTATCTATCGGGACTCGGCCGACCTATAGCGGCTGGCAAAATAATAACAATGATAAAACAAAGTCCTTCGCGTGTTCGACCAACTGCCACGTTGCCGTAGGTATGTAGTCCTAACCGAGCGGTAGTTTGCGATAGCAGCCCGGAGCGAGTGCAACCGAACAAATCCTCTTTGAGACACACCGTCGCAGCGACAAGACAGGACAGCATTTTGCTGAGGTGAACGTTTTCCTTTTTCAGGTAAAGAACGGCCCTCACTCTTCGCATTTCTCTCGATCATTCGGCTTCTCTACGCTCGTTTTTTTTTTAGGACAAAACACATACAAACAAATACACTCGTTGGACCTTGCACACACAAATCTCAGACACGAGAGTAGGTCAAGAGGTTGTCAGGTACCGCAGTCCCAGCGAGCAGAATTGGATTCAAGTCTAGACCTCGCACAATTGCTTAGACCACTGCATGACACAATGATTTCATCCTAATGATGGGCAAACCGCCAACAGATCACGCGATTTTTCCAGGCTCTAGGAAAGTGAGTGCGTTAGCTTCGCGGGGGCCTGTAGATTTCATGTTTCAATCATCGTAAAATGTACAATTAGTAAAGTTAGAGCGAGTGCTGACGAGCAGTCGTACACTTAGTGGCGTTACGCACGACTGTTTTTACCACTCTTGATGTCATTTCTTGTATTATTAAATATATGAACTTCGTTTCTTTTCTTTTCTGGCTGCAGCCGTATAACGTTATATGTCATGTCATGGTGCTTTACGTGGTGTCTCATTAATCTTGTCCAATCGAATTTCCGGCACTTGTAATCCTGTGGCTGTGCGCTCGCATTTGATGTGACTGCATTTTCGCCAACCTCTTGTCCATTCCCACGGCTGAGCACAAAGCCTATCCCTGTCACTTGCCTCTTCTAGCTTCAAGGAGGGATACGCGCGATAAGGTATGGACGGTTGTTGTAGTACGTGCGCAGCCCAAAGTGCCTTTGACCGTGCACCGAAATGGGTGTCAACCTACCTTGCGACACCCTTCACGCACGATCGCTTGAACATGTCTTAACATCATACAACTCAGCGGTAACTGCCAATAAACGAACCAACAACACTGAGGCAGTCTCCAACAAGAAAGGCACCACAAGATTTGACATCAACCGAACTCCCATGAACGGCGTGAGCTAGTCAGTGGAAAATGTCACAACACATATGTTTGCTCTCCTAGCAACAACAAGCGTCTCTTTCAAGCAGGTGAGGTATGCTAAGCACCTTTTTTGATATCCTTATGCCTGCCATGAGAACACTCTTTGCGATCTATTTCAAAACGATGGTCATCGTTGAAACAAGCTACATTGCTAGTACGCCTGCTATGTTTTCACAACAACCACTGACAACTAGGGGGAACTTGAAACAGCACTAAATAAAACTTTGAACCAACGTCCCTGCGTCTTGTAGGATGTACTTGTAGGATGTACTTGTAGGATGTACAAGACGCTAACCTCTCCACGTCATTCGTTGTTGTTTTGAGCACTGATTTTTCGGTTCCTACATTCACAATTCGCATTGATCAACACCGTGTCAAACACGCTATTTTTGATCGACATTCCGTGACCTACGACAGCTGTATTACCCCTGCAGACTAACCATGTTGCTTACAGAATAGAATAGAATCAAGAGGGAGACAACCATATCATGCTCGCACAATAAAATAAAGAAAGCGACCTGCTTGGAGCGCTTTTAGCAAGGAAATGGCAATACAAACAGACAGCTGTTTCTATCGTCACTGCTATCAAGTGTCATGCTATATACTACAAAAATATGATGTTCTAAATTACGCAGTTATCGCGCTTTCTGTTTGTTTTAGCCAAAGCATATGTGAATTCCTTCCTCATATCAAGGAAGAAAAAGAAAGGGTGAGCACGCCGCGTTTTCCGAGGGTTTCGATTTCGCCAGTAGTTCGATAAAATTGAAACGTTGCCACAGTGAAATGAAAAAGAAGTGGCCTTCGCTTGTCGTCCGACGCTACTCGTTTGTTCATTATCATCTTACACTTAATTTATCTCAAAACGATTTCGTGCGTAACTTTGTTAGCCAGAGCTTGAACGCTAAATAGCCTCAGTTTCTTTTCTTTTTTTCTTGGTCGGACGAGCAGCTTGGCGACTCGCGATTTCGGCGTGGGCATGAACAGAGAAGGCATCAGTTTCGCTCAATGGGTCCTCCGGCACACACACTGAGCCCGCTGCGCCGCCATATTGGGGCGAGACCGACTTCCTAGCGGGTAGTAGCAATGTATGACGCGGGTCAAAGGTGCAGGCGAGGGAGCGTGGCCACCCGTGCGAGCCAGGCTGGCCCGGCGAGCTGCAACCACCCGTCGGGTGTCCGGGCCGCTCTCAGGGCGGCCTGGCGTAGCTCGTTGAGGGGCCGGCCGACGGAGACGGGCTGCGGTGGCGGCGCCTGCGGGGCGACGAGGGCGGCGTCAAGCCCTGGGTGCCCGAACGCCGGCAGATGCTCGGGCTGGGCTCCAGGGGCCGCACCGAGTTGTGGTAGGCCGCGAGCAGCTTGCGGCACTCCTGCTCGTCTTCGCAGAAGCTCTCGCGCGGGAACTTCTGCCGTAGCCTCTTGCGTTCCTGCGTTTTGTGAGGGCAGCCCATTCAGAGAGAAATGCCCACCATTGACGTAGCCAGCGGGGGGGGGGGGGGGGGGGGGGCAACTTCCCCGTGCCACCCCCCGCCCCTCCTCGTCCTCCTGGCTGCGCCCCTGGCTACGGTGGCGGCGGCAAACAGTCATGCCTTGCGACGGCTCTGCTGCGAGTGGATGGGCTCGAACCCTGGTCTGAGACTAGGGAGCTTAGGTGGTGTGATCGTGTATACATGCAGTTTGCCGCAGAACGCGTGTAGGGATTGACTCGACAAAAATGAAGTGTAGCACTGCTGTGTGAATTGTTCGGCTGCCAACGCAAGCTGAGGGACACCGCTATTAACTCAATTCATTTGGTGACTTTCCGATGACCAACTGGCCGTGTTCAGTGTGGCGACGAATAAGTACACAGCTGCCGCAATGCATATTTTGTGACTAGATTTCTTCGAATGTCTCCAGAGATATGCGATGGTCTCCTGTGGTGTTCGATGGCAGGACGCGTGTCATTTATACGCCTGGAGTTCCAAGCGTTATCTTGATAATATGCTGGACGTCGCATATACAAGCTAGTCGCATATACGCCTTCGGAAGGGGCGTGTGCAGATAGGCCTCGGTGGTTAACGAACCACGGGGGCTTTACCTTCGGTGCAGTTTAGTCAGACGAACGGTTCAGATCGGCGCAGTTTAATCGGCGCAGGTTACGGGCTTCCCAGTGTTGTGCAGAGAGAGTAAGCGCACCACTCACCTCGTACAGTTTCCTGCACTCGTACTCGTGCAGTTGTTTCTGGAACCCGAAGTTCGGGTTCGCGATACTCCGGGCTCCACGCACGGCCTTGAGTGCCTCACGCCAGTTGAGGCTGGTCACGGACATCACGTAGGCCACGGCGATCGTCACGCTGCGAGACACCCCTGCGAGGCTGCAAGGGTGCCGTCTGTAAGCCTCTGGTTTCACTCCGCGCTTCCTCTATGCGAGGGCCTCGCTCAAGCCGCTGGAATCAAACACTGAGTGAAGCGTCGGTCGCAGAGAGGGATTGATGCTTGGCTTGACGGCGTTTGTAAAAATGTGAATACATTGTTTGACTGTGTTGTGTTGCCAGTGAACTACAGCTTGTCTTTATGAATGTGCACTTGTTTTTCTCGTCCTTAGGGGTGTGCAAATAGTAATTTTTGAGACCTAATAGAATCCGAATTGTGCCAGAAGCGAATCGAATCATATATCGAAACCTTTTCGAATAGTTCTCGAATAATGTAGAGCCTTCTCATCATTATTATGAAACAATTTTCAGTTCCATGGTATTCCCAATATCAGAAAGTTTCTGTCATGACACTGCACATTATAATTTTATCAAGCATGCTTTAGTAAAGGCACAAATGAAACATTAGAAAAAACTAAGCAGTTGTTCGCAAACTCAGGGCTCTTCGGAGTATGTGCCGTCATTCATTATCATACTAAGTTTAGAAAGACAGCCTTGATGGCCAAATGATATGTGTGTATACCTTCGCGACCGAATCAGGAATGCGTGCCATCTGCGGCGATATAGTAGAGCTACAAAAAAATAACAAAATCAGAAAATAACCCAACCAAGTTTTCTCTTGATCGAGTAGTATGTATTGAAACGTATTCATACTTAATCTGATGAAATGATACAAGTGCAGTACCTATAACTAGTACCAAACAGTACCCACTGCCGAATGCCGTGTCTAAACAACATTTTATTGCGCGTCATTGTGTTTAGCCGGAAATCGCTGGAAAAACTGAAAAGTGAGGCAGCGTGCTCTCGCACGTTATGTCTACTGTGGATGGGATGAAAGTTATCAAATTTACGCATTGACTTCACGTTTGATGGTGTACAGTCGACGACGTGAAATATAAAAAAATTATATTGAAGGAAAAATCGAAGAAATATTCGCAGGGATCGAATGAATATTCAGATTTTCGATCTGAATATTCCTTCGATTCGGTCCAATTCGTTAATCTAAAGTTTCGAATATTCGCGCACCCTACTCGTTTTATTTCAATGTTGCACAAGAATACTGCTCGTTCGAATAGAGACTTCAAATGTCAAGTCATGCAGTGCGGGGACGCCCTGGAAAACAAGGACTAAGTGAGGCACACAAAGACACATACTGGAGCACTTTTGTGTCTCGCTCAGCCCCTGTATTTTAGCGAATCCCCGCACAGTATATGAATTACCAACTCACCCAAAAATCTGCACTAGCCAAGTCAAGTTTGAGGGCTGTCAAGACATATTTGATGACTGCAGGAACACACATAAGGAAGCAGATGTGCACTATAGGATTTATTGCTACTGGCGCATAATTCTGTGCATCCGGTCTACATTCGACAAACATTCTTGTCGAATGTAGACCGGTTTTTCCTGCTCGGGATCTGACCGCTTTCGTAGGCAGACCCCGAAGGCAGTGCAGTCTTTCATGGGCCGATCCCGAAGGCAGTACAATCTATCACAGAGCCTCAAACAGTGACCGAGGACTGCATTTGGAGCGCACAGCTGTTATCGAAAGCCCAGATAGCACTCAATGTGACCTTCAGACTTGGTAGAGCGCCGATAAAACAAAGGGAATCACGTATCGCTTGACACATACGCTCTCGGATTCTAGGCAAGGCGCACCTGGGTTCTTCCACAAGTGCGCATTGACGTCAGCACTGACGCACATTGGGCTTCCTTCACCCTAACCGGTGAATCCACCAGTGATTCCACCAGTGAAACACCAGTTATGTCATATAAACATTTAATCTTCACAACCAGCGGTGTACGTTTCGCTTGAGAAAATTACCACTGTTCGTGAGTGCCCTCCTACTACCAAACAACAATGCTTCGCATAACGTAGCGCTCAACAGAATTTGTGGCTGGCAAATCTTTTGTAGTCTACGTTATGTATAAATTTATAAATTTTGTGGCAGTGCACTGCTACTACGTCTCTTATAGTCACTAACATGTCGTCAAGAATGCAGTGGCGAACACTCCCCGAAGGAATTTTCGATACGGGCGCTAGCCGATCATGGTCGCGCATTCGTACTCTCATAGCGTGTACCAATCATCGTCGTTCATTAGGTCGTGCCATCGCCCATCCCCTATGCGGGTATGCGAACAGCATGCTACTTGACGAGGAGCGTGCCACTTTCGAGGAACGGTGCCAGTCACCGTGCCCCGCGGACGTATGTGCGGCATTAGTGTTCGCGTTATCTGTTCAGTACTGTGCGTGTGAGTAGTTTTCGAGGAAGGAAGAGGAGGTGCTAGTTTCGGGAGGGGGGTGGTGGGAGAGAGAGTAGGGAGGTGGGGGTGGTGGAGCTATAGCGAGGAAAGGCAAATCAGGGCCGCTGCAAGGTGTTAGTGGCTTGGGTGCGTGTAGTGCTAGACCTCGGGGGATCCGAGGAGTCCGCTGAGGTGCTGGCGGTGTGGTGTTCTTTCTACATGCGGCTAGCCAGGTTTGTGGAGTCAAGGAACTGCCGCACTGTGCCGATGGCATTTCTTGGCCGGCATTTCTTTGTCGGCTGTATCGCCGCTTCAGCGCTTCTCCACGCGTGCGTTTGTGCAGCGAGTTTTGTATAGCGTCCGCGCCGCCTGTTGCAGCTCTTCCTGGTTGTTCGAGCGTGAGTGCGGGGGGCTTGCATACCACTATGTGTCTGTGAGAGAGTAAGAAACTTTTTTACGAGTGCGGAAGGACGGAGGACAGATACAGCAAGCTTCTGAGGGGAGAAGAGTCTCCTACATTGTTGACTTGTCAATGACAGCAGAAGATGCTATCGCGTTCAGTATGCATGACTGCCAACTCGTGACCGTGGCCGGAGTGCTCTGCGGATCGACCTGGTGGCTCTCACGTGCGAGGTGGTCGAGAAAAATGTGGAGATAGTTTTGCCGTTCCAGCAATGCACATGAAACGCTGTACTTTCGGTCGTCCTACTTCTTGGGATTTGTCGTGCCTCTATTGTGAAGCGATAATACACTCGCCCGTCGAGCAGGAGCGTCGCGCAATGACGAAGCACACCGCTCTAAGAGCGGGCAGTCGCGCTTTTGGGTGTATCGGTGTATTATCGCTTCAGAATGTATACTTTTTGTTCTTTTTTGTTCGTTTTTAGCGCAGTTCTGTGATTAAATATAGTATTTACCGCTTATATATGATACTTTCGCTGTTTTGTTTGTATAAGACTGCTAATTATTGCAATACATTTTTTGTATTGGACCCATCACTAGCCGCTTTAGGCTATGGGACCAAATATCTTTGTACATATTTTTTATATTATTGTGTAATAAAATTCCCCTTTGATTTGATTTGATTTGACTCACCACATCCGAAGAAAGCGACCGACCGAAAACAAAGGGGCTGACTTGTGTTGCTGGAACGGCAAAACCCTTTCCACTGATTTTTCGAGCGCGTCGCATCTTAATGCCACTAGCTTGACCCAGGAAGCGCACCGGCCACGGCTCGCGAGGTGCAACTCGTACTCAAAGCGAACTTGCCTCCTTGTTTTCGTTTTTGCTCCCGTAAAGCGTGCACAGCTGCATTAGTGGTGTTACCGAGACGAACACAACTTTCTATTTCTGGCAGGCGACTCTTGTCGTGAAATTGTCACATGCCCAGGTCAGCGACTGTAATGCAAGCAAACGATAGCGCTCAAAGCTTCACCTTCATGTCATTTATTCACCGAAAAGAAGTTAAATGCATAGAAGGTAAACGAATATAAAAAATTCAGCGACGATTACGATACTACCTAATGCGAAATTTGAGCGCAGGTCTATACGTGTTTTCATTTCGCGATATACTATTGGCTGGCGCGGACAATGGGTCACGTGCGGCACGTTGAAAACAGAGCGAAGTGTAGCGTGACTGCCTCGCCAATCTGGAGATCGCGAGAGCCAGCGCGTGGGGCCAGCGCGTGGGTGACGCGTGGGCGCGATTCACAGATGCCGCCGCCGACAGATCTTCCAGACGACGCGCGCTACTCTGACGCCATCTCGTAGCCACGTCGCCGCACTACGCTTTTCCTCTCACGCTTTCGCCATACCCTCCTCCGCTTTCCGCCTCATGGTTCGGCTGCATCCTTCTCTTCATTTTCCTCCTCGCGCCTCTTCGCTCTCGCCGCTTTTTTTCATCTCCGCTGCGCGCCGCGTTCGCTCTAATCTTGCGCTGTGCTTGTTCGCTCGGTTACACCGGGAACGCCGACGCTCGCCGCAGGAACGGGCGCCTAAGAGCTGCGCTCTAAGAGAGAGTTTTGTTTCACTCTGACATGAGTAAACGAGCAGTGCAAAAGATAGAAACTAAGTCATGCAGCGACTTCGTGATTCGCTGAGAAATGAATCGAATTATATCAATGAATGGAACTCATTAATTTTCGCCCTTTCACAGAGGTTGATAATACGAAATAGTATGTAATAAAATTTATGCAGGACGTGTGAATTCATGGCGGCGGCGACTTAAAAAATAACGATAAAGATGCATTTTGACCAGTGTCGTTCAATTCGATTAAACACTAGGTAGGCGCAGTGCCTTAGGTCAAACTTCTATCGGAGTTCTGCGTGGCGCATATGATAGAGCGTTACTACATCAAAATGATAAGTTTTTCGTTGTCCTTGACAATTCTGTAAATGTGGCATTTTCTTAGATATACATTTTTTTGCCAGCTACATCAAAAAAAAAAAAATCTGAAGATTTTAGAAACGTTCAGTTCATGCGTGTGATTTTATGTATCAGTGTAGTAATGTTCATGTTTTTATAAAACACCGTCATATTTTTACTGGCGGTGAAGATAGCTTACCAGTGGATGAGGACGTTGCCGCCTTCCATTCGAGCGTGGTGGATGAAGTCATTGGACTGGGAAAAGAACTGCGACAGGTTCTGGCCGGGGGTGTCTGACGCCTGGATGCAGAGATATTCTTTGTCCTGCACGAAGACATTGCTCGCTTACTTTTCGTTAGACTGCGACTCTGACGCCGTCTTGTGATGAATACCGCTTGTGAAAACAGCAAACTAAATACGGACTAAATGGCATGCTGGGGATTTAGCAACCCTACAGCGAGCCGCTGCTGTGATGTGATATTTACAGTCATCATATTTCCTGCGGATCCACTTTGAGCGACATATACATTACATGCTTCAATCAACTTCTACATTTCCTGAGAATAACCGCGCTACTTCTAATTCGCTCCACTGGAGTTTTCACAAAAACTTATCCAGTTCACCAACAATCTATTTATGAACCGTTAAATGTCATTTTGTGACCTACTCAGCTTGACGTACGCGTTGAGCGTTTTGCCATTCAGTATACCGAGGACTTAGACATTCGGTTTGGTCATCAGTGTAGCAATTATTGGGGAAAATTCACCGCCGTATTGCGGGTGAACGGCCTGGGGTACAAGAAATTCAGGCGGCTAAAATTAATCCGTAGCAAGCCTTCCGCGACGGCGCCCTCATAGCAAAAATATACCTTCGGGACGTAAATGCCGTCAATTATTATAGTGTGGCTGCGCGGCGTAAACGTATGGAGATTAAGCAAGAGTTTAATTTATATATATATATATATATATATATATATATATATAGGAAAATCAGAAGCACAACTTCGCGGTTATCTTAGGTTTATTATTTTCCCAACAGTTTCGGTCGGTGGACCGACCTTTTTCAAGGTCGGTCCATCCCTTGAAAAAGGTCGGTCCACCGACCGAAACTGTTGGGAAAATAATAAACCTAAGATAACCGCGAAGTTGTGCTTCTGATTTTCCTAAATACGCTTGGCCCATTGAAAAATCCAGTTACTATATATATATATATATATATATATATATATATATATATATATATATATATATATATATATTGTACCACTAGGGGAAATGACGGGCTTTCGGCATTGGCAGAGCTCGTACGAAGCGACGTACTGGCGCACCGACCGATACATGCCGGGCCAGTAAAATCGGCGGCACGAGTGGACGCCGAGGTGGCCCGCCATGGGCACGTCATGAAGTTGAGTAATGACGGTCGGCCGCAGCGGTTCCGGAATAACAAGCAGGAACTCGGGGCCGTCAGGGAAGATACTGCGACGGTACAGTATTCCGTACCGGAGTAAAAACATGCGGAGGTCGGCATCTGAAGGCGAAGACTCCAGCCGTGCAATAGGTTGTTGCAGTGCGACATCACGCCTTTGTTCATCTCCAATATGACTGAGGTGCAAGATCTGCATTACACAGGCTGTTGTAGTGTCGCTGGAGTCACAGTCGGGTGGGTCTACCGGGTGGCGGGATAGACAGTCCGCATCCTGATGTAATCGACCAGACTTGTAGATAACGGAATAGGAGTACTCCTGCAGCCGCAAAGTCCAGCGATCGAGGCGGCCAGTTGGATATTTTCAGGGATGAAAGCCAACATAGTGCATGGTGGTCAGTGACAACAGAGAACTGTCGGCCGTAGAGGTAGGGTCGAAATTTTGCGACGGCCCAGATAAGATGATTGTGTTTTGTACCATACGGTTAAAACTCCTCACGAACACATTATCCTTAATGATTCATTTGTATCGTTTCAATCATGGTGTGAGACTTGGCAGATGCAAATCAATTTCCAAAAAACAAACAAACTATATCTATGTCATTCACCAAACGTTCTTTTCCTTCTCGATTCACCTATTCGTTTAATGGCTGCCCTCTAGGAGATGTTTCACAGTATAAATATCTAGGTCTTCTATTCACTCAGGAGTTATCTTGGTCGCATCACATCGAACCCATGTGCAACCGTGCGCTTAGAAGGTTAGGCTACTTGCAACGCACATTACGTTCAGCCCCACTTAGCACACGGCTCCTCACCTACAAAACGCTGGTTCGTCCAATACTGGAGTATGGCTCTGTCGTATGGAACCCGCACAAAATATCTGACACCAAGAAAATTGAATCTGTCCAAAAGAAAGCTGTACGCTTCATCTATCATCGCTTTGACAGGTATTTCTCACCCAGTTCGCATCTTCTTAGTCTTCAACTTACCAGTCTCTCTTCCCGTCGTCACGTCGAATCTTTGAAGTTTCTTTATACTCTAATTAACTCCCCACGATTCCCCCTTCTTAGCAAATACATCACACCCGCTAGACCTACAACCACCAGACATCACTAGGAGTTGAATATGACCACCTTTCACCATCGTACCGATGCGTTTAAATACAGTTTTTTTTTGTCCGCACTATAGAATTGTGGAATGCTCTGCCTGGTTACGTAAGATCTTTACCACTCGATGAATTTTTATTGTATATTACTAATCATTGATGTTCAGTGCTCTTTGTTATGCTTTTCTATGTATTGTATTCCCCCACTCCTGCGATAGCCCTTCGGGGCTGCAATATGTTGAAATGAACAAACAAACAAACAAACAAACAAACAAACAAACAAACAAACAAACAAACAAACAAACAAACAAACAAACAAACAAACAAACAACCAAACAAACAAACAAACAAACAAACAAACAAACAAACAAACAAACAAACAAACAAACAAACAAACAAACAAACAAACAAACAAACAAACAAACAAATAAATAAATAAATAAATAAATAAGAGCGAGACATTCCCTCTCGGTGATGGAGTAGTTCTGCTCGGATCTCGAAAGAAGACGGCTGCCGTAAGCTATCACTGGATCGTGTCCATACTGCTGTTGTGCTAAAACAGCGCCTATGCCATGACCGCTTGCATCGGTGCGGATCTCCGTAGGGGCGGAGTCATCAAAGTGACCCAGAATAGGGGGAGCCGTAAGCAGGGTTATCAGCGTGGTAAAAGCTGAAGCTTGTGAAGGACCCCAGAAGAAATGCACGTCTTTCTTAAGAAGTTCATTAAGTGGCCGGGCGATAGTTGCAAAATCTCTTACGAAACAACGAAAATACGAGCAGAGGCCAACCAAGCTGCGAACGTCATAGATGGAACGTGGTAGAGGAAATCGACCACTGCACGAACCTTGTCGGGGTCTGGCCTGATGCCTGCAGCTTCAACGAGGTGCCCAAAGATTGTAATTTCACTGTAATGCAGTGATTTGGGCTTGTTGGTATGACATCGTGAGGCTTATAGCGCATGAAAAGACAAGGACGAAAGAAGTTTTGTTTTAGTGATTTGGGCTTGTTGGTATGCATCGTGAGGCTTATAGCGCATGAAAAGACAAGACGTCCTTGCCTTTTCATGCGCTATAAGCCTCACGATGTAATTTCACGGCGACCGAAAATGCATTTGGAGGAATTCAACTGCAGGCTAGCTCTCCGGAACACATAGAGAGCCACTGACAGACGCTGCAAGCGACTTGACAAAGTAGATGAAAACACGACGACATCGTCCAGGTAGCATAGGCAAGTGGACCATTTCAAGCCCCGAAGAAGGGAGTCCACCATGCTGTCGCGTAGTAGTGACGGTGAAGAAAACAGTCCTAAAACTGTGTATGACGAAACTGTATCTTTATTGGGCGAACCTGTGCCCACAAAAGCAAGCTACACTAGAAGAACAATGATAGCGGCGAACACAGTCGGCGATCGTCGAAATCTGATCAGCGGCGAAACGCGTCGACTTTTATACATGAGTTATAGAACGTTCCAGAGTAATCCCTGGTGCACGCGTGTCTTCCAGAAAGTACTAGACAATTCGCGTCGCTCATACAATCAGATTACATAAGCGTCGGTGACAACAGACAACTGATAGAAGCATCGATAACGTTCGAGAAGCTTCCGATGCAGGGGCGTCCTGCGCCGAGCGATAACGTTTAACATTGGTTAGCCGGTGAAAAGCGGTCACCGGTGACAGATAAACAAGTACACGTGTCAATGCGTTCGAGTGTCGCTGGGGCATCGCACAGACCAAACGGCATGACCTTGAATTGACAAAGACCGTCTGGTGTTATGAACGCGGTCTTTTCCCGATCATTGTCGTCCACTGGAATTTGCCAATAGCCCGAACGGAGGTCGATCGAGGAAAAATACGTAGCTCCGTGGAGACAGTCAAGCAGGGCCGCGATTTTGTAGCGATGCATTATGACTTATTCTACTCTAGTCTTATCATCCACCGCTCACGGCCGGCTGATCCCGTTGATAACGCGAGCGGACCGTCGCTCCGACCACTCGCAAAGCGCGATAAGCGCGAAAAGGCATTATTACCGGAAAGGCATCGCTACAAAATACCGGCCCAGGTCGTCAATTCGCGGCAATGGATAAATATCTTTTTTAGTGACCTGGGGCGGTATTCTGTAAGTGTCTACCTAGTGGACTGTCCATTTCGGCGACCGTTGATTCGCTGCTGCTTGACGTGCAGGAAGGAGATATTGGCTGGCACCTTCCTGCTCGTCAAGCAGCAGCGAATCAACGGTCGCCGAAATGGACAGTCCACTAGGTAGACTCTTACAGAATACCGCCCCAGGTTTGGGTGATGATTAGAGGCCGGCTCTTTAGGCATTAAAAAAGCGCGTTTTAGGCGCCAAAAATAGGCAGGCAAAACAACATTTTAGACCTCCAACGTCGTATATATAGCCACAATAAACCTTTACATAAATGCAAATTATTTCAAACGAAGACGTGCGCGACCTATATCTACGACAAAAAAAAAAAACAAATAAAAAAAAGAAAAAAGAAAACAAATGTTATTGTGTATGACGGCACAAAGCCGCCAACAGTTGAACATAGCCGTGCAATTGCCCCATAAAACTGCTGGACTAATGACGATCAATTGGTGTAATTGTACAAGCACACTGCTCATATTCATGTGCAACGGCCACTGTACTCGAGAGTCGCATATAGTGAAACAGGCATGAAAAAGAATACTTCAAAGTTGGGAATAATGATTAAAAAAAACGCTACTTTATGTCTGCCTGACGCAGTTAAATTAAGGCACAACAAAAGCAGATAAATAATAAATGCAAGAGAGACTACGATTTATTAATAAATTAACATGTTCTTACTTGAGGACTGTTGGTACAACTCTGGCAATTTTCTCATATACAATGACTTTATCCGAATTGTACAGGCAAAACGTCCCAACACTGTCCAATACACTTCCGCTCACTTGAAGCACACATGTTTGAATAAATCTGTCTAGAGGGCACGCGGAACGTAGTCTAAAAATCACTTTGAAGATTGTGGAAACAATAGCAAACTACCACCATCTCCAGATTTTTGGATTCAAAATTGTGCCTCTTGTCACTGAGAATGATCTTGTACGCTGAGAAGGAATGCTTGACGGCGGTGAACACCTTAAAAAGTAAATTACAAACAAAACAAAAGCCGCTTGCGCATCACAGTTTTCTTCCTTCTTTTGCTCTTCACTCTCCTTTCCCCTGACGGCTCTCCGCTGTTTCGCATTCGCCAAACGCTCGCGCCATGTCAGCGCGGCGGCGTATGCTGGCCGGTGCTTCCCATTTCACTGCTGCTAGCGGTTGTTTCCCCAGGAGTTGGTTGAATTAGAGGACTAAGACTAGAGAACCCCATAGAGTTCCGAACAGTCAATGTTGCCCGGTAACATGAATAACGGACCCGCCGTGGTTGCTCAGTGGCTATGGTGTTGGGCTGCTGAGCACGAGGTCGCGGGATCGAATCCCGGCCACGGCGGCCGCGTTTCGATGGGGGCGAAATGAGAAAACACCCGTGTACTTGGATTTAGGTGCACGTTAAAAAACCCCAGGTGGTCCAAATTTCCGGAGTCCCCCACTACGGCGTGCCTCATAATCAGATCGTGGTTTTGGCACGTAAAACCCCATAATAAAAAAACATAAAAAAAACATGAATAACGGGCTCTAACTGCACACGAAAGCGGAACGCGAGGGTAAATAGTGGTCATATGGGCGCCGATATTGAAAATAGGCATTTATAGGCATTTAGGCACAAACGCCAAAATAGGCATTTATAGGCACTGTAAAAACACTATAAAAGCCCTTCTTAACCTCTAATCCATGCTCATATATCAAAGTGGGGCGATAGGAGCGCAAGGAACAACAAAAAAAAAAGGCATTTGCCTAAAATCCGGTCTCTAGTTATGATATTCGACACAGAAACGCCAACTGTTATCTTTCTTTTTTACTAGGACAACAGGAGAAGCCCAAGGGCAGCAAGAAGGCTCAATGACCTCCTTTTCGAGCATCTTGTCGACTTCTTTCTGAGTGACGTGACGTTCAGTCGCGGACACTCGATAAGGACGCCGTTGAATTGGGCGAGCATCACCAGTGTTGATCCGGTGTGCTACTATAGGGGTTTGGCCGAACGGCCCGCCGTCAAAATCAAATATGTCCCGGTATGACGTTAGCAAGCGGCGCAGATCATGAAAGTTAGACGGAGAAAGGTCAGCTGCTATCATTTAGTCGATGTTGTCGGTTATCGTGGACTGTGTCTTGGGGCAAGGAGACGGCAAGGCGGTATCAGGATGAATAGCAAACTGGGCGTGTTCTTTATGGGCAGATACACTCACCAGTCTGATGCCTTGCGGTAAGACTTGTGGAATGGTGCCGAAGTTCAACAGAGGAACGTACGTGCGGTTGTCAGCAACTGTCACAACTGCATGCGGCAGGGCTACGTTGCACGTATAAGGATCATGTCTAGCGTCGGTGATAGCACGTAGTCGCCGTCAGGTACCCGTGGGGTCGGTGACAAAGTAACGTACGTAGAGGCTTTCGGCATCATCCGAACAAATTCGACAAGTGCGCGAGTGGTTTATCGGCGGCATCTTGGGGCAGAGGGAGTTCCAACTGTAGGAGACAGGCGGCACAATCGATGAAGGCTGAGTGGGACGACAGGAAAACATTGCCAAGGATTAGTTAGTAATGGCACTGGTTCAAGACGGCGAACAAAACTGTGGCATTGTATATCCAGCGATGCTCACGCGGGCGGTGCACATTACAATGACGGGAGGTGTACTGCCGTCGGTGACTCTTACGGCAATTGAAGTAGCAGGCGTGAGCACTTAGCGTAGACAATGACGAAGGTGCGAACTCATTACTGATATAATTGCGCCTGTGTCAATTAGCGCCGACATTTTCGCACCGTCTACTTCAACGTCCAAGAGGTTTCCAGTTGTGGGCACGGTCAAAAGAGCATTTTCAGGTCGGGCAGGCGATGCAGCGGCATCTCCAGGCGCTGCATCTTCTAGTTTTCCGAGAAGCGTCCAGCGGAATTGGGCGACGGGGACCGACGAAGTAGTGGGGAGCGTGACCGACGATTACGTGGTGACGGGGAACGGCTGGAACTCCGTGCGGGCAAGATTGCGTCATTATGATGCACTTGAGTGACCTCTCGAAATGTTGGGTATCTGGAATCCTAGCGGCTGTTGGTCAGGAAGGACCGATACGGTGAATACGCCTGATTGCGGCAGTGGCGAGCAATGCGGCCAATCCCTCTGCAGTTGAAGCAGATCGGCCTGTCATCATATGTAGGCCACTCTGCTGGGTCGCGATATCGGCGATAATGGGCGACGGGTCCACGGCCGCACGACTAAATGCAGAAACAGGCCTAACACCAGCGTCACACTCCTGGCGCACAACTGCTTGATTTAGTGCAATGCTTGGTCGAGATTCGTGGTTGCGGCTATGAAAAGCAGTAGGTGAAGTAGCCTCTATCTCGCTTCGAATGATGCGCACTACGTCTTCTGTTGGATGAGCTTGGCGAGGGAGCTGGAGGTCCTCGCAAGAAGAAGTAGCGGCGGTGTTAGGCAACCAGACGAACCTCGACTGGATGCGGCAACTTTTCGCTTGCTCAAACCGCCGACACTCTGCAGTAACGTCAGTCACTGTGGTGCAGTTCCTGAAGACGAGCAGATTAAAATCATCGTCAGCGATTCCTTTCAATATGTGGCCAACCTTATCCGATTCCAACACATTGTCGGAAGGTCGATGACAAAGGGCCAAAATATCTTGAATGTAGGCGATGTAGGATTCGGTAGTGGTCTGCACTCGAGAGGCGAGTTCTTCTTTCGCGGCGCGCGAATACAGCCTGCGAATACACGCAAAATTGCCGCGCGACTGGCTGCTCAAGGCACTTCGCGTGTATTCGCGGGCATCTTTCACGCTCAGAAAAACACTTTTATGTAGCACGTATTGAGCAACAGAAAGCTGTACGGGGAGTTTCTCCTGTCGCTCTACAATTTTCTCATTGGCACTTTTCATCTAATTATAATATTTGCGAAGTTCAATAATTAATTATGACTAATTATCTAATTAGGCGGAATGCATAAAATAGTCTGAGTATCTTCAAGCGACAGCAAACAACATTACCTTGGTTCTGTCCAGCTACGTGGCCATTTGCATATTTTTAAACTTTGGCCAAAGTTAATTGAAACACCCTGTATATATCTAGTACCAGCGGAAGCTAGAGCTAGGAACTGTATTTCACAATTCGTACAAATTAGCACACATATGGATAGCTTATCCTAGTGATAGTGTTGGCGCAGAGGGCTTTCTGTATGGAACTATTGTGTCATGGCATCGCCATGCTTTATCCATGGCATGCGGAAAGCCACGAGAATGATGAAAAGTTTCCGTCGTTCTTTCCGAGACGCTTGAGTCAGCTTCTCAGAACGGTTCTTTCAGGAGGTATGTTTGCCCTTATGATTAGGTTGTTTGACTTCGGGGTAGGGCTGACGGGTTTTCAGCGTACGTTGAGCGCAACAACTAGTAACAACTATTTTACTGTATTTACCTTAAATGCGGGGGCTTTATGCACTAGGCGACTGCCCCCCCCCCCCCCCCCCCCCCCGCGCTCTTTTTTTAGAATGGTGGGTATTGTTACCGACCTCGACCACGTGCGTTTCGCCATTTATGGATCTGTTTTAAATTTGTTGCTGTCGTAAGACTCACAAATAATTCAACATTAGCGATGGGGCATAGATAGGAACAGGTTTGGGCCAAATGCGGCTATACCAGATTGTCGCTGGCGTCATGATTAGTGCTTTGATTTGCCATTATTCTGTAAATGAAATTGATGCAAGGCATTCGTTCCTTTGTTTTCTTTTTGCGAATGATAAGCTTTGCTTGACAGTCCCATGAGCAGACACCGGCAGTGATCAGTTGTACTACGAAACCAGTCTGCCTAAGCCATGAGTGGCGAGTGAAGCTAGTCGAAATGCAAAATATTAGCGCGACATTTTCTCGCTATTAGGTTCGAGACTGAACTCTCCTAACGATACTGTTTACCAAAACTTCACTTTGCTCAATGCACAGTATCTAAGAATGATTAAAGGTCAGGTCTGCTAGGTTCTTGAGTAACCTGGACACTTTACTCTGAAAGGGAAGCCTAATGATATGTCTTGGCTTATCTGTGCGTCATAAGCATTTCATGCGCTCTAATGCTCGACATAACCCTGGACATTAGTAGCCTCAAACAATTTTATGCGCATTCTAAAAATGACATATGCTCACTAGCAGGAGAAAAGTTTCCACCGTGAGAAATGACTGCTGCCTTAGGTGCCGGACAAATAGACGCGTAGTGTGTTGCCCTTGATTGTTCAGTTGCGCACAGAAGCCTAACGACGAGGTATCTTAGCAGGAATCAGAATTCACGTGCACAAGAAAATTAGTGAAAGCTTACGATTGAGGCGCCCACGCACGATAGATTTACTATTGCCTAGAAGAGTGAAGCAATATCTAGTATACTGGTAGTTAAGGGATAGCTTCCGGTACGAAACCTGTAATTTGCGTCTGCAGTGGCAGCTCGTCTCTGCGAATTTCTACCTTTCCTGCGTTGCTGAGTTGCAAGATGTGCACCTTAACTGTTTTAGTTTTAGAATACGCTGCGCATCTCAACCTGCACCGAACATGTAATCGAAGGCAATTTGAGCTATTATTCTATGAAAAACGCTTTCGGCATGCACAGAAATGGTATTAATTGTGAATGAAACTGTCGGTATTTTTCATTTGTTATTTCGAGCAATTGATACAAATGTGTCTATGCAAATCAGAATAAAAAAGGGAGTCCTACTTCTTCCTGAAAGCCGAATTTGTACCTGAGCGAAGAAGTAGATGAAAAGTTAGCACCGTCTTTGACAAAAAGCGGAATGAAAAAGAGAGAGTTTCGCCACAGCAGTTTGGTTCTGGGAGAACTGGTTCGAAGCGGCTGCACGTAGCTTCGCAATCAGTACTATCCGTGCTAACGGGAAGGCGAGGTGTGGCCGCGGGCGGTCGATAGCTTAGCCGCAGAGGGCGCTCACAGAACATCGACGCCCTTTGGCGCCGTACAGCAACGCCCATTCTACCTCTAGCAGTCTACGTTGGAATGTAAGCTAGATGGATGACCAGAGGTTGCAGACCCCGACTTGGACTTAAACGTTGGTCTGTCAAATTTCGCCAGTGCGGTCTCGTCTGTCATCAAACAAATGAATGACTTAGAGTGCAACTGAGGAGTTGGTAAAGTGAAATGAGAGAAAAGTTGGAGGGAAATACGCTGGGGAGATAATCGCATTGATTGGTGGATACTCGGGGTACCCCGCACATCTCTGTCCCCATCTCCGAATCTTCCAAGTAAAATGTTATTACCTCTGGTTGATAGCCACGTGATAAGAACCACGATGTGCTCGTTTTCTGTGACAGGGCAATGGCAGAACCTTGTTTCCGCGCTTATGAGTCGGAGATGGAACGTTCCAAACACGTTAACCTAATTTCGCCTGTAAAGCGTGCATTGCCGCAAGTGCACAAAGCTAATGGCGAAGCCGCACTTGCGCTGCAGCGAGGCGGGGATTCAGTTGTGCGAACGTTCGCTGTTGTGTCCTACAGCGTAACCGGTCTTTCGTTTGGTTCAGAAACTATAAGATGGGGTAATATAAAGTAACTCTCACTGGTTCAGGATTGACCGTTTCAGTGATTTGCCGTCTTAATGTTTTAACTCTGCTTAAGAGAGGAAAAGTTAGTACTGGCAAAACTTTCGCCTTTCCCCTCGCATTAGCTTTCTTAAGTGGACTGAAGAGCCTCGAATGACAGTTTACATTTTTATAAAATGTGCGAGGCACGCAAAAAAGTTCTCAAAGTGCCATTTTCGAAGTATTCGGTAATGCAGAATATCACGAGTAAAAGCGCCATGGTGGCAGGTTTTGCGGACAAACTAGGGGACGAAAACGCATGAAGAGACAGACAGTAGGGCTTAGACGTTTGCGTTAGCGTCTGTCTCTCCATGCGTTTTTATCTCCTTGTTTATGCGGAAAACGTGCCGTCACGAACCACAGATTCCAATCGCCCAAAGCAGTATTTATTTGGGCGATTGAACCTACGCATTGCTGCAGATCCCTACTCACTTGTAGGAATCGGTAGGAATCTGTAGCAATGCGTAGGAATCCGAACATGTAGAAAGTGTTCGACGTGCTCAGCACAAGAAGTATGCGTTTTACTTTAAAAGCTGTGATAAACTATACCTTTAGGTACTAATGCAAGTTTCGAAGCACTGCGATTATTTCTGTGTTAACTTGGCGCCGAAGGAGAGTGTTTGGTCAGTGCTGTAGTTTCAAGTTTTTTTAAATCTCAATTTTGAACTAACATTATCTCATTCTGCTGCGTATTTTGTGCTTTTGTGTTGTATCAAATATAACTTCATCATCATTATAATAATTTTTTATGTCCACTGCAAGTCGAAGACCTCTCCCACTGATCTACAATTACCCCTGGCTTGCGCTAGCGGATTCCAACTTGCGCCTGCAAATTTCCTAATTTCCTGACCCCTCCTAATTTTCTGCCGTCCTCGACTGAGCTTCCCTTCTTTTGGCACTCATTCTGTAACTCTAATGGTCCACCGGTTATCTACCCTACGCAATACATGGCCTGCTCAAGTCCATTTTTTTCTCTTAATGTAAACTAGAATAACGGCTATCCCTGTTTGCACTCTGATCCACACCGCTCTCTTCCTGTCTCTTAACGTTAGTCCTAAGATTTTTCGTTCCATCGCTCTTTGTGCGGCCCTTAACTTGTTCTCGAGCTTCTTTGTTAACCTCCAAGTTTCTGCCCCATATGTTAGCACCGGTAGAATGCAATGATTGTACACGTTTCTTTTCAACGACAGTGGTAATCTCCCAGATAGGATTTGGCAATGCCTGCCGTATGCACTCCAACCCAATTTTATTCTTCTGTAAATTTCTTTCTCGTGATCAGGGTCCCCTGTGAGTAAAAACGTACTCCTTTACAGACTCTAGAGGCTGACTGGCGATCCTGAATTCTTGTTCGCTTGCCAGGCTATTGAACATTATCTTTGTCTTCTGCATATTAATCTTCAACCCCACTCTTACACTTTCTCTGTTAAGGTCTTCAATGATTTGTTTTAATTCCACCTCAGTGTTGCCGAACAGGGCAATGTCATATGCGAACCGTAGCTTGCTTAGAGATTCGCTCTTTATTCTTACTCCTAAGCCTTCCCAGTCTAACAGCTTGAATACTTCTAAGCATGCAGTGAATAGCATTGGAAAGATTGTGATCTCCAATCATTTCTGATCTCCCTTGCCTGACCCCTTTCTTGATAGGCAATTTTCTGCTTTTCTTATGTAGAATCAAGGTAGCTGTGGATCCTTTGTAGACATTTTTCCAAGATATTCACGTACGCTTCCTGTATTCCTTGATTACGCAATGCCTCCATGACTGCTGGTATCACTACTGAATCAAATTCCTTTTCATAACCCATGAAAGCCATATAGAGAGGTTTATTGTACTCCGCAAATTTCTCAATTACGATTGATGACATAGATGTGATCCACTGTAGAATATTCCTTCGTGAAGCCAGCATGTTCTCTTGGTTGGCTGAAGTCAAGTGTTGCCCTGATTCTGTTAGAAATTATCTTGGTGAATATTTTATAAAATACTGAAAACAAGCTAATGGGCCTATATAATTCTTCAATTCTTTAATGTCTCCCTTCTTATAGATTAGTATTCTGTTGGCATTCTTCCAGCTCTCTGGTACACTCGAAGTCGCGAGGCATTGCGTATAAAGAGCCACAAGCTTTTCAAGCTTCAAATATAACTGGCTTCCTACTAAATGATGACATATTTTTCGAAATCTGCCTTCTTGGTCGTCACCGCGAAGGTACAGGATATGAGTAGAATATGTTGCTGGGTGAGTTGGTTCAAGTCTAGGGGGTACATATTAGCGCGACGTGGAAATAAATACTTTGTAGGAGGGAATAAGAAAGAACAGAGCGAGCGCTAATGCTCGTACATCCAAAAGTTATCCTACAACTTTAAAAATGTCGCGGATAGGTACAGTGAGCCAGTTGTTTTCTCGGCGCCACGCAAGTTAGCTGTGTTGTGTCCGCGCATCAGCTGCGTTGACGACAAGTTTGGATGCCAGAAGAAGCACGCCATACCTTACGTAAAATGTGCGACTGGCGTTGTATCTGAAATACCGCTATCGTGTGGGAACACCTATGTAGGTAAAACTGGACGCTGCGTCAGCGACCAAGCATGGGAGCGTGAACTATCAATAAAGAAAAAAGGCAATGCGCACTTACCTGCACACTGCATTGCATGCAAGTGTGATCCATGTCTTCGTGAGATAAAAATATTGGGCAGAAGTAGTGACACGTTGGCACGAGAATTGTTGGAGGCTTTCCATATTAAGAAATGAGGCACGAACTGCATTAGCGAAACGTCTGCTTATCTCTTCGGAAACGAGTTCCAACTGTCCGACACAATGCGGTGATTTTTTAAATGTGACGGCTGCACGCACGCGCAGGTGTTGTATTCGTGTGAATCCGCTCTACGAATAAACAGTTCAGCGCTCGCTCTGTTTTTTTTTACTCCCTCCTACAAAGTCTTTATTTCCACGTAGCGCTAATATGTACCCCCTAGGTATAGGATATGTTGTGCGAGTTGTGAGGATCGGGAAATTCAATCTCGGACCATACACCGTGATTTAGAATATTTCGCTAAAGAACGCTGACGTTTTGTCTCTGCCTCATTAGCGCATCGCTGTAGCTGTGTCCCTCTGATTGGTCAAGGCTCAAAAATAGTTGTCTTGCCTTGAGAGAATTCGCGTTTGCATTCTAAGAAATGATTCATGCAGGACGCTGCGTTTTAGTTGTAGATTGGATTGTTAGTACTGAACTGCGTAGTTATTTGTGTTTTGATAAAAAATAAAATGAGGTGCAGTAATGTTTTATTCTTGTCGCGTCGTAGCACCGACAGCGAGTATTCGCTCGTTGCTACAGAAAAGAAGCGCGACATTGAACGCAGGTCCGGGAGCTGTTCTGTGGCAGTCGTACCGTTCAGCTAGTTTTCTTTTTACGAGTGCGGCTTCAGTCTCGTCATCGTATTACCACTAAACCCAGCGGTATTAGGCAGTCCTAGTCCGAAGCGCCGGGCTGCAATCTCGTAATGTCTTACTGTCGCGTTGCACAGCGCATCGTCGCGTCACCGAAGCCTGTAATCCAGAGATGCGTCCCTTTTGTCGGTTCCGCGAACTGCCAGTCCTCATATGGTATTCCAGTAGCGCACCATTTCTCGCTCTCTGACTGGTCAGGCTCGGCTGCAAGCAGCGTTCGGTCGCAGTGGTGACGTCGTCCCGGTGGCGCAGAGAATGTTCTCGCTGGAACGCAGCGACACTTGACTGAAACGCGTCTGGACTTCGCACGCAGGTATATATATATATATATATATATATATATATATATATATATATATATATATATATATATATATATATATATTGTTAAGGAGTTTATTTGATGGAACTAGGAGGAGCCACCCGGCGACCTAACAGCTTGTCACTATGAGTGGGTCATAGTAGGTCTTGAGGCGCTCGACGTTGACAATGTCTCGTCCACGACGGCGCATGTCCGAAGACGGTTCAACGGGTTCGATCACGTAGTTGACCGGATATGTGCGTTCGACGACAGGTAGGAGCCTTCATACTTAGGCAGTAGTTTCGAAGAGAGATCAGGTGCAGTGGAAGGGACCGAGAGCCACACAAGCACTCGGGGAAGAACGTGGGCGCAGAAGTGGTGTCACCGCGAATGCTCTTCTGGCGCTCTTGGTCATTTGAAGTAAAGGCCCGCGCGAGATCGCGACACTCTTCGGCATGTCTGGCTGTGGCAGAAATAGGCGCACACTCGGATGCATCCGGCTTGTACGGAAGGATTGTGTCGATTGTGTGCGACGGGTGCCGGCCATACAATAAGAAAAAGGGTCAAAAGCCAGTGGTGCTCTGAGTAGCGGTATTGTAGGCGTAGGTTACGAAGGGCAGAATGGCATCCCAGTTTGTGTGGTCGGAGGTTACGTACATTGCGAGCGTGTCGCCGAGCGTACGGTTAAAACGTTCTGTGAGGCCATTGGTCTGCGAGTGTCAAGCAGTAGTTGTGCGGTGCACAACGTGACACTCTTTGAGGATGGCTTCGACGACTTCCGACATGAAGACACGTGCGCGATCGCTGAGCAACTCCTGTGGTGGACCATGACGCAGTATGAATCGGCGAAGCAGGAAGGAGGCAACATCGCGCGCTGTAGCCGCTGGGAGGGCGGCAGTTTCGGCGTATCGCGTGAGGTGGTCAACAGCCACGATGGCCCAGCGGTTGCCAGCCGACGTCAGGGGAAGTGGCGCATACAAATTGATGCCGACGCGTCCGAACAGCCGCGTAGGGCAAGGTAGAGGTTGCAGACCGGCGGGCGAGAGGCGCGGTGAAGACTTCCGGCGCTGACAATCGGGGCAAGAGCGAACGAACTGCTGAACGTAGCTGTACATCCCCCGGCAGTATATAGTACTGCTGTCGAATGAGCTGGTAAGTTTTGGATACTCCAGAGTGTGCACACTGTGGATCAGAGTGGAATGACGCGCACATTTCAGAACACAGACTGCGGGGTACTACTAGCAACCACTGGCGGCCATCGGTGGTGTAATTGCGTCGGCGAAGTACGTCGTCGCGAATGGTGAAATGGTAGGCTTGACGACGCAACGCGCGAGTGGTTGGTTGTGCTGATGGATCAGAGAGCAAGTCTATCAGTGAGGCGATCCAGTGGTCGTTGTGCTGTTCGGTAGCGATAGTGCGAAGGTCGGTGGAAGAAACGGCAAGCTGGGATACTGAGCAGCGGGCATTGTCGTCGGGCAAGAGAGAGCGCGAGAGGGCGTCGGTGTCAGAGTGCTAGGAACGTTGGACCGACAATGGAGGAACCAAATACATCACTGGGCGAATGATCAGACGTAGAAATAGCACTGAGCGTACTCTAAGTGGCGCAGTGCGTGTCATCGGGCACGTCCATAACTTGCGCGGCTTCGATAGCTTCTACGTTGCCAAGACATTCCCTTCACAGCAGCATCACAGTGTATGGGGACGGGTTGCTAAGAAAAATAGCGCTGGAGAGGACGACCCGAGCACGATCGGCGTTCCCGAGCAAAGCGCTGAATAGGACGACCCATTATACCGTTCCGATTCTTTACTAGATAGATAGATCTTCGCTCTCTTTGCGGACCTCTGAACATCTAGGGAAGATAACGCTGTGATTTTTTTTACCTTTCGCAGTTTTATGAGCACCTTTACTCCTGCAAGTTCTGATAGTTATGAGTAATAAAAAGAAGGCGATTCAACCTCTAGTTGAAGTCAATGAAAGGCGATTTCTTTCTGAGCGAGTTGGGGGTGAGAACAGGGCGGATTCACTGCACAAAGCTCTCTATCACGTCACCCGTCGCGTGAGGGGACTAGGAGGAGCATCGGACTGCTCAATTTATTAGATTGCGTTATCATCCGGAACGGCCCACATTTTTACACTGCATTATCTTCGGGATGTTGTTATGAACTAGAAATCCTACCCCGGATTCTCTCTTATCTGGAAGACCTCTGTATCAAAGGACGTGGCAGTTAGTCAGCACTGTGTAAGCCTCACCAGTTCTTCTAACCTCACTAAGGCCAAGAATATCCCAGGCAATGCCTGACAATTCTTCAAGTAGTCCTGCTAAGCTAGCTTCACTCGATAGGGTGCGCGTGTTGAACGTTGCCAGGTTCAGTTTCCAGTGGCGGCCTGTCCGGACCCAGAGATTCTTAGCACCCTCTGCCGCGTAGCAGGCCTGACCGCCGCCTTGGTCAGGTGCTCCGCAGCCACTGGGGACTGAGGTCCGTGGGTTAATTGTCAGAGCCACGAGGGAGGTAGTGGCCGAATACTGCACCAGGGAGGCCAATTCCTGTTCTGGTGAGGGAGTGACTTTGATGAAGCTTAGTGGGCCTTCCTAGTTTGGTTGTACCTTAACTAGTATAGCCCCACTAGCTCTCGGCAATTATTTTTTTTCTTGCCGGTGTCAGGCACCACTCCATGCCTGAAAATGTAGTGGACTGGAGCAGGATTAGAACTTACGACCTTCAGATTTAAAGCCGGGTATTCTACCTCTACTCCACGCCACCACCCAAGTCAAGAGGAAACAGGCCAACCTAGAGGCAGTAAGGGTAAAAGCAGACCCATTCAGGCTGGTGCTCGCAAACAAATATGCAGCTTTAGAACAGGAAGATAAAGACAACATAGAGGTAATGAATGAAACCGTAACTAGGTTGATCTCAGAAGTGGGAGGTAAGGCACCAAGGCAACCAGTAGGTAAGCTCTCCCAAGAAACAAAGGACCTAATAAAGAAACGACAAAACATGAAAATGTCCAACTCAAGAGATCAGATAGAATTCGCTGAACTGTCAAAACTGATCAACAAGAAGAAAGTGAGGGATATTCGAAATTATAACGTGGGGAAGATTGAGGAAGCCGTAAAATATGGACGCCGCATTAAATCTGTAAGAAAAAAGCTTGGCATAGGACAAGGCAAGATGTATTCACTGAAAGATAAGCATGGTAATATCATCAGCAATTTCGATGACATAGTAAAAGCAGCGGAAGAATTCTATACTGACCTGTACAGTGCCCAAAACAGCCAAACTTTCATTCGAAATAGTGATGAACCGGATACAGAGGCTCCTTCTATAACTAGCGATGAAGTTAGAAGGGCCGTGAAAGACATGTCCAGGGGAAAATCTGCTGGAGAAGATGGAATAACAGTCGATTTAATCAAGGATGGAGGAGATATCATAATTGAAAAGCTTGCGGCCCTTTATACGCAATGCCTCACAACTTCAAGTGTACCAGAGAGCTGGAAGAACGCCAACATTATACTAATCCATAAGAAGGGAGACGTTAAAGAATTGAAGAATTATAGACCGATTAGCTTGCTTTCAGTATTGTGTAAAATATTCACCAAGATAATTTCCAATAGAATCAGGGCAACACTTGACTTCAGCGAACCAAGAGAACAGGCTGGCTTTAGGAAGGGATATTCTACGATGGATCCTTGTCATCAATCAGGTAATCGAGAAATCTGCGGAGTACAATCAACCTCTCTATATGGCTTTCATAGATTATGAAAAGGCATTTGATTCGGTAGAGATACCAGCAGTCATAGAGGCATTGCGTAATAAAGGAGTACAAGAGGCATACGTGAATACCTTAGCAAACATCTACAAGGATTCCACAGCTACCTTGGTTCTCCACAAGAAAAGTAGAAAGTTACCGATCAAGAAAGGGGTCAGGCAAGGAGACACAATCTCTCCAATGCTATTCACTGCATGCCTAGAAGAAGTATTCAAGCTCTTAGACTGGGAAAGCTTAGGAGTGAGGATCAACGGTGAATATCTCAGCAACCTCCGATTTGATGATGACATTGTCCTATTCAGCAACAATGGAGATGAATTACAGCAAATGATTGAGGACCTTAACCGGAGAAAGTGTAAGAGTGGGGCTGAAGATTAATATGCAGAAGACAAATATAATGTTCAATAGCCTGGCAAGGGAACAAGAATTCAGGATCGCCAGTCAGCCTCTAGAGTCTGTAAAGGAGTACGTTTTTACTCACAGGGGACCCTGATCACGAGAAAGAAATTTACAGAAGAATAAAATTGGGTTGGAGTGCATACGGCAGGCATTGCCAAATCCTAACTGGGAGATTACCACTGTCGTTGAAAAGAAACGTGTACAATCATTGCATTCTACCGGTGCTAACATATGGGGCAGAAACTTGGAGGTTAACAAAGAAGCTCGAGAACAAGTTAAGGACCGCACAAAGAGCGATGGAACGAAAAATCTTAGGACTAACGTTAAGAGACAGGAAGAGAGCGGTGTGGATCAGAGAACAAACGGGGATAGCCGATATTCTAGTTGACATTAAGCGGAAGAAATGGAGCTGGACAGGCCATATAATGCGTAGGATGGATAACCGGTGGACCATTTGGGTTACAGAATGGATACCAAGAGAAGGGAAGCGCAGTCGAGGTCGGCAGAAAACCAGATGGGATGATGAAGTTAGGAAATTTGCAGGCGCAAGTTGGAATACGCTAGCGCAAGACAGGGGTAATTGGAGATCGCAGGGAGAGGCCTTCGTCCTGCAGTGGACATAAAAATAGGTTGATGATGATGATGATAATCTTCGGGATCTGCTCACATATTTAGACTCCATGGCAACGGCCCACATATTCTGAGACTGCACAACCTTCGGGATCGGCCCACATTTTTAGACTGCACGATCTTCGGGAACGGCCATACTTTGAGACTGCACAACATTCGGGATCGGCCCATATTTTCAGGCTGCAGTTGCCCACAAGAACGGCCCACATTTTTAGACTGCACATGCCCACGGGCAATTTTTGTGTTAGCCCCAGACTCGGTCTGTAAATACGCTCAACATTCTTAAAGCGAGTACCTCTCACTTTTTAAGTGGAAATTTGCTCTCCTACTTGTAGCAGAATGGTGTAAAGCAAAACAGCTGGGTTCCTCAATATGGGGGGGGGGGGGGGGGACTAAATGGTTGGGGATGAAACTTTAGGTGACCTTAATGTTCCCTTCAAGTGTCTTTAATGGTGCTAGCCACTAGACCTTAGGTTAACGCAGGTACTTTTCCTACCACACACAGAGGAGCAAGTGACGACGTGTCCTAACGCGCCGGCGGAGCGCGCGTTAGGACACGAACAATGAATGGATCATACCCCCTTAAGCAATGGCTCATAAACTCGTAAACGCCCCCCCCCCCCCCTCCCCATTACGACAACAGAAGGGAAGTGAAATTCTACACTGGAATAATGTGCGGCATAGGAGCCAGCTGTGGAAGAAGATGACGACGAACGCGTGAGCAGTGGCACGAGCGCGTTCGCGCGGTTGCGCCGAGGGGCGCCAACGAGCCAGCTGTGGAAGAAGACGACGACGCTCGAGCCATCGTTGCTGATGATGATAGTTAGTCATCATACTGATGAGAAAGACTTGACAGTTAACTGGCCCTCTCCTTAACTAAACCTATGCTCTTTTAACGAGGAAGCGCATAAAGTGGCCCGAGGGTTAACAAACCGGCTCGCGCTCTCCTTGGAACCGGACCCCACGTTGGGAGAGGTAGTGACTTCCTACAACGAACTTACCAACCTATATAAAGAGAACAGCAGAATATACCCAATACCACACAGCAACCTTACGAGAGCGCAGGCCACTATCCTCCGCCGAATTCAAACTAACAGTCTTCTCACTCCTCATCGCTTAGCGATCTTCTCAGATGGGGAGGTTGACCCAATATGCAAAAACTGCGACAAAAATGCCATAGCATACCAAAGACACATCCTCTGGGAATGCGAGGGCCTTCCCCCACCCAGAGAGCTTCTGCCAGCTCCCTCTGAAACGACATGGGAGACCCTAATACGGTTTCCAGAAGAAAAGCTACAAAAAGGAATCATTGCCTGGGCGGAAGAGGTCGCCGCAGACAGGCCGCCATCTACAACGCCATGAAATTTCTCTTAATAAAGTTGTTTCCTCCTTATATCATATCTATCCTATACAACTCTTAACTTGAACCATTACCTCCTTTTAGATGGGTTTTTATTATTCTCACGGTTTCGGAGCCACTTTTATTTCCGGTTGCCCGAGGCCGACTTCCGGCGTGCTCCTTGAGAAACATAATGTCGCTACGTGCTAGGGCCATAAAATTCACCCCGGTTCTCGTGGAACTAGTTCCCTAATTCTTCTGTCAGTAAAAAGCCTCCACTTTGAAGACGTCTACAGAAAAAAAAATTATTGCCACAGTTTTATTTCAATAATTGCGAAGACAGCTGGAGCGCAACACTCAGTCGACGTTTTTTAAGTCGTTGTTTTCGCGTACAATCAGTGCCTGTTTCCAATAGCACCGTGCCCAGGCGCTTGTTGTGGCGATTCGGTACCGCAACATCATTCATGGGCTGCTGTTGGGGACAGGAGCGATTATCGATTGTCGTCACATCGCTTGGCTCTCAGCCAGTGAAGAGGAGAACGGGCAGCGGTCACGAAGGCTCGCCAGCGATGTTCCGCGATCGCATGCGCTGTTCTTTCCTCAAGTGCTGCACCATTCAAACTTTTCGTTTGTATAGTTATAAAATTGTTTTAATAGACGCAGAACTGCAGCAGATTGTCTCTCATTCGTTCTTCGACAATATCAATATGAATGCTTCGGCGTCCGTTTTTGTTTACCATAATGGCTGCTAAAAACAATAAAATAAATCGCACACTCGCACGCACACGCACGCACGCACACGCACGCACGCACGCACAAACACACACACACACACACACACACACACACACACACACACACACACACACACACACACACACACACACACACACACACACACACGCACGCACGCACGCACGCACGCGCACGCACACACACACACACACACACACACGCACGCACACACACACACACACACACACACACACACACACACACACGCACGCACGCACACACACACACACACACACACACACACACACACACACACACACACACACACACACACACACACACACACACACACACACACACACACACACACACACACACACACACACACACACACACGCGCGCGCGCGCGCGCGCGCACCCACACATGCAAACGCGTCCGTGCCCACGATATTGCTTTTGTGACGTGGAAAAACAAGCGCTCTTGATATACAGCGGTGAGGAAAGAAAGTCAAACGAAAGAGAAGATTTTACGACGGTGTAAATGAAACGAATGGCGCTGGGTCGCTTCTACATTGAAAGCAATTTCTTAAGGCGCTAACAAAGAAATATGTGACGCCGTTTTTTTCTGGACGGTGGATGTTCCCTGTCCTTTTGTGGTTCTTTTGACCTTATATACACTGGAACTTGAAGTGAAACGCAATATTGAGGAAGATGTTGCCGCTTCTTACGTTTTAGCGGTTTGAAAACATGACACTTATTTTGGAAGGTGCTGAAACCATGAGTTTATGCCATCGCTTTCAGACGCCCGCGACCTGGGCTTCGACTCGCAGAACAAAAATAAAAAAATAAATGTGCCATGACGATCAGGTAACCATAGTGATGAATTGAACGCTCACAAACAGTACTTCATCAAGAATGATTTAAATCAGTATAAATGAGATATTTTTGCACTGTTCATTTGTGCGGCGATCGGGCGCTATTTCATGGCATTTATTTTTCTCTGGCACGAATCCGCGCCATCTTCTGATGTATTACAATAATAAAGAATTAGGGATTGTGCATGTCTTTTTTTGTTGATAGTCTGCCAAATTCATTTTACCCGCCGCGGTGGATTAGTGGCTATGGGGGCGAAATGCAAGATCGCCCGTGTTCCGTGCACTGAAGCATGTTAAAATCCCCTGGTGGCGCAAGTTAATCAGGAGTCCCCCACTACGGCGTGCCTCATAATCAAATCGTGGTTTTGGCACTTCAAACACTAGAATTAAATTCTGGCACACTTAGAAGGCGGCATACGTATTTTAATTTAATTTTAGCTGTCTCCTGAAACAGAGCGCAACATTTCTTGAAAAAAATTTCTTTATTACAAAACATTTCGTGAAAGCTTTAGCTTTCCTTGTAGTCGGTCTTACTCACAGTTATTGAAGTTATTGTTCGTTGCATAGACATATAGAAAGAACCGCCGTGCATGTTTTGCGACGATCCAGTGAATCCGGATCCAATATCCGGAAAGATATTGACGAATATCAACCTTACGATATATGGAGGCGTCATGGTCATTCTCGGTTTTGCTAGCTGCATAGTCTTGTGCGGATTGTTAGCGTGAATTTATAGCACAATATAGAATGGGCCAAACTGACCTTTGTCCATTTAGGCTGGCAGTTGATTTCCTTCAGCACTGAGGAAATGAAGACTAGGCGTTCGCTGTCCTTGTTTGGTCAGATCCATTCTCCATTTATGATTTCAAGGAAAGTTCATATGCCTTTGACGCCAGTCAATGTTGCTTAATTATTATCAATTTTTGAAGATCGAGCTGTGCAAGCTGCAGGCGGAACTTTGCAACAATAGATGAACTCTTAGAAGTGTTCAGAGTCATTGATTTCTCTGTATTGTATGTACTGTATTCAGAACTATGTGAGGAATGTCCTGGCCTAACTTGTGCTGCTTCGTTTCGTTTTTATTCGTAAGTAGCCGCAAAAAAATTCTGTTATTCTGGTTGTTTGCTGACACATTTTTTTTCTTTCTGGGGTTTTACGTGCCAAAGCCAGTTCTGATTATGAGGCACGCCGTAGTGGAGGGCTCCGGATTAATTTTGACCACCTGGGGTTCTTTAACGTGCACTACAACGCAATGTTTGCTGACACATCGTCGCATAAAGTAATAATGAATGAATTATATTTTGTTCTGCCCTTGCCGTCTTCAAACTTCGTGCACATTATTTCCTGCATACAGCTGGTATCCTAATCCATGACTACGAAAGCGAGACGTTCTCCCAGCTTTCACCTCGTTTTACAATTGAGCTCTGCAGTACCGGCACACTTCTACGCTCCACTACTGATTTGAATAGATGCCGCCACAAGCCATGGCTAGGCTTCGAACGGATCATGTCGCACTGCATCGGCCTAACACTGCGGTGGCGGACGTGGCGCAGACTACCAGGGATATTTTTTTTTCGCTCTTGACAGTGACAGTCTGATGACAGTCTCAAGCGATACGAAAACGGTCAGCTGCTCGCTGATCGAATGGGACTAAAGAGCTTTTTCTGGTTGCGACAGTGATGTAGAAGAGGGGAGGGGGGGTCCACGTGAGGAAAATGGCGCAGTATACATAAAGAAGAAAAGGGACCAAGGAAAGTGATACATCCCCCCCCCCCCCCCCCCCCCCCCGCGTACCCGCAAGCGTAAGCTGCATGAGAACACACTAATCCAGTTTGGCGGTTAAGTCTGAAGTGATCACCTTGAAGCGGCTTCATACTGCGGGGCGTTTCTTTGGAGGGGCCGCCGAAAGGCAGCACAACAAGCGACGGGCGAAAAATAGCCGGGGAAAGGCGCCCCCTGCCATATATATATATATATATATATATATATATATATATATATATAGAGAGAGAGAGAGAGAGAGAGAGCGGGCCCACGTAAACGTCGTTAATCGATACGCGGTGCACGTACGGGCCGTCCCGGCGCGGGGCCAATCCATCATTCACGGTCCACACGAGCGCCAGGGATGCGCGCTCGGCGCATAAACTTGGTGTGTGTATGTGTGCACGGAGGCTTCGTCAGCCCTGTTTGGACGCCGCATTAGAAGCCATGGCGCAAGGCGCGCGCGTGTGGTGGGCACCGTTGCCCCGCGCTTCCTGCCGCCTGGCCCGCCGAAAAGAGAGGAGCGTCTGGCTTTTCATGGACGGCACGCCGCTTCGAGTGCCCACCCTCCCGCCGTTTTTCCCTCGCCTGGGCGACAGCCGCCAGCAATCACCGCCACAACGGTTCGAGGAGTCCTCCCCGACGTCGTTTATACGTGTACCGTCTGTCATTATTTCTGGGGAGAGCGATTCCTTGCTTCTTTTTTTTTTTTTCTTATCTTGCCTCGCTCGCAGCTACATCTATTTACCATCTTTTCAGAGTCGTGTTCGACGATTACCGCGACAGACAAGCGAGCATTTACGACATGTAAGCAGCGAGAGGGCCGCGGGAAGGCGTCTTTATCAACATCAAATATAATTGTTTTCTCTTCCTATCCTTTCTTCTTTTTTTTTTTTTTTTTTTTTTTTTTTTACTGTAAGCAAAGTTAGGCGCTTTACACTGGGCTCGATTTATCCGTTCGTCCTTTCCGTTGCGCCGTTGTCATAGTCAGGCCACATCCTCATCCTCACCCCTACCAAAAAAAAAAAACAAGAAAAAAAAAGCTTTGCTCACCACTGCCACTCGTAATTGAACTTATGCTCATGCTGTAATGTACAGTTGTAAGATAAATGGGCGCAAGCCACTGAAGCATCGTCTCTGCCTCATTTCGCATTAAATCTATGTTTCTCTCCTTCTCTCTGAGATGTTCTAATAATAAAAAAAAAGAACATTTGGGCCAGACACTGCACGAAATTTATCATGAGGGCAAGAGCGGTCTCACTCTTCTTTTGTCGGCACTGAAAAAAAGGCTACGTCATCAAAATGGACGCTGCTGAATCAGTGCAGTGTACCTTTGGTAAAATGTGGCGAGCAGTTATCCGAACCTGTAAGCTTCCAAATGCGCACTAAGCAGTACAGAAACCAACACCGAGGAAGAAAAAAAAAGAAGGAAAAATCCGCTGATGAAATTAGACACCCAAGCCGTAAGGCTCACTATCAGAAGTTTCACGTTTAGCTAGCGAGGCAGTGCTTGGTTCTGTTTCTGCAATACCAATGTCCATGTGAACATCTTCACATTCGCACTGGCTTTACCATGGTAGCAATGAAACGGATTCTTTAAAGTAATGGAGATTTGCCGGCAGCTAGTGGCAAAACAAGAAGTTTATTCCTTAGTGTTAGTAGCTTATGTAGTGCACTGAAACGGTCACATGACCCGCCATGATAGGTGACAAAGTGGCACGTGTCAGCAGGTGTGCGTGTGCTATACATCAGTACGTGTGCTCGATGACATTGTATTCTTTAGTTGCAGCTCCACTAACACCGGCTTTATGGCTCCGAAAAAGATTATTCTAGAATAATCTGGGAACACACATTCGTTATTAAAGCCTAATCATTAACAATATCCATACTCTACCTCGAGCACTTCCTTGGATAGAGTATGCAGACGCACATATATAGGCGTGATGTGCTGCCCAGGTGGCGCCCCGGAAACGCCGGTCAACAGCGCCCTCTGTTCCCCGTTTATCGGTTTCACGTAGTACAAAACGCGAGGCCCCTATGGTGAATGCAAGGTGCCGTGGTATAGTCTTCTCGTCTGAGCTGCATTGCGGGGGGTATTTTGGAGAATTTTGTGCATTGGAGGCTTTGTAGCATGCCATTCGTCGCGATGGGAGCAATGTGTTGTGCCGAACGCGTGCACTGCACACGAGAAGTTGTAGACGCAGTTTCGCTGCGCTGCCGCTTTCGAGTGTGCACCGCTCAAGTCACACGACGTCAAGATGCAATGACATACGGTTGCATTGTGTGTCCACTTGCTTAATGCACATCAAGCGAGAACCGTGGCCCCTGAACAATGATGTAATCAAATAAGTAAATAAACATAAGAATAAATAAGCTGCTACGGTAACATCGAGACTGAGCCTGACCGGTTCTGGTACGCGTTGACGCTGGCTGCCGTTAGACTTCAGGCCACAAACGTGCTCATGCGGCGTATAAACATTTCGCGCCAGCGACCACCTGTAAATCGCGCGATTGAGTGTCTGTAGCCTTTGTGTTCACGCTAAGGAATTTTGCTTATATAGAGGGACAACAATGCGGTCACAATTGTTTCGTTTGTTTGTCATTCATTTGTTTACAGCAACGTATAATTTGACAACGGATGTTTAAAGACCACTTTTTATCTACATTTTTCTAACTTCATGCTGTAACTGGCTGTCTGTATCAAGTTAGTCTATCTTGCTTCGCTTTTCCTCTCAGCAACGTGTTCTGCAACAGTTTCTAAGCCTAGGAGCTTTCGCTTAATTACCTGTGCCGCTTAATTCACCATCAGAATTTTCCCTTAAGTTCTATAAATTGCTGCTGAGGCAGGTTTTAACTTAAAGAAAGAAAACACCACCACATGAAGTTTCAGAGACTTGACTGCATTTTTGGTCCAGCTATTTGCATGGCTAAGCGAATAACGGGGCGCACTCTCGACGGGATACGAGATGAGACATAGGCTATACTATAGGGCTGACCCGGAGGTCCTGTGGTTTTTTTTTTGTTTTGTTTTTTCAATGAAATGTTGCGTCCAAAAGAAAATGTGTTGTCAATGCGTTTTATGTTATTCGATAAAGAATTATGTGATCTACAAAACAGTGTGTTTAACTTTTTAATGCTGCTATACTTTTTGTTCTTTTTGAGGTCATTAAAATGGAGTGTCAAGTCAACAAGAAAGAGCATTTTCGACACCTTCTGCTTTTTGCGTTTAATCGAGGTGCCAAAGTAACAGACGCTACTCGAGATATTTGTGAAGTGTATGGCAAAGAAGCGATGCCTCTTAAGAGGGCTCAAAATTGGTTTAAACTTCAAGGACGTGAATCGCACCGGACGGTGATTTCTGCCGTCGAGGCATTGACCAGCTTGTTCAACGTCGGGAAGAAGTTGTAAACAACAATGGAGAATACATTATTCATTCAGTTGTTGTTCACTTCTTGTTTATTTTTGTGGAAACCGAAACTAAAAAGAAAACGCCAGAACTTATGGGCCAGCCCAATATATTAGCGAACCCAGGGGCATTTTCCAGTGGTTGAACACCCAAATAAAGTAAGAAATGAAGCCTGAACATACCAGCAAAGCAAGCGAGACCGGCTGCACAGCCCGATGACAGCGTAACTCAATGAGGAGAGCTGCGACTTGTAGCTACCCAGCCAATTTCGTCGCTCGCCACCAGGTCGCAGCACGGTGCGTACAAAACTCCAGCGCATCAGGCCTATCACCAAGCGATCGACTACAGGGTTGCTGTTCCAGATATATACAGTTTTGCGTGCGAGCTAGGTAATATTTGTATTTTTCATGTACTCAGTACCTGAATCTGTGCTTTAACGCAGTAAATTTTATATACATCTATGTACTGACCTAGGTACAAGCATTCCAATTCGTGTTACTGGTCTAGCAGCTTACAAAGCTCTCTCTGTTATCTTTTCTTTTTAAAAGACAGTATGCAAGCTTCTTCATAGCTGTCATTTTAAGCTCTTGCTTAACCCATTGTGAGGCACTATTTCCCATTACATTTTTTTAGCTTCAAACCTGCAAAACGACACTCAGGCTGACTTAAGAAATTGTTTGACACGATTTTTAATAAATTCTGCCCAACAGTTCTTGTAAAAAACGTGGTACATATATGTACCACTGTCTTTTATACAGGGTATGAAAAATGGTACACATTTGTACCGCTATCCTTTGGTGGTGTCAATAAAAAAGGAGTAACTGGCATAATATTTACAAATCAATTGTGCTCTTCACTTGTGAAATGGTCCGAAGCATTCAACGCGAAAAAAGACGCGAGAAAAAACTCGCGCACGTTTTTATTTCTTGCTTTTCAGGGCTGCCGTCACGTCATACAGGGCACTGCATGATTGCAAGTAAAGCTTCTAGACATGGGATATCCTATCGGTACTCGTTATTATAGTGCGCTTGTGGAATTGACTACACATGCACGCAGGACAAAATGTGCTATAACCTGCGGTCGCAAGTGGCCACTTCCGACACTTGACACGCTTCACCGCATAACAGCGCTGTACGACGGAGGGGCTTACCCCGTGCGCTGCAGTGTGATGCTATCACAAGTTCGTCGTCGCGATAACAATAACCCACCGAACCGGGCCCGTGTGATCGGGAGGGTGTGTAAGCTATCGGGAGTCTCCCGGAGAATTGGGGAGAGTTGGCAAGCATGTAAACTAAACCTGGGCGACATGATATGTGCGACAGCCGCCCGGCGAAGCCTAAGAAATCAAGCCTGAGAAAGGTTCGTTGAAAACACTGACTAAATGTGGGAACAAAAATGTGTGTTTATGATTGCAAACGAATCACGAGGGTTCACTTAGTAAGCCGGTACAATAAAACAGTTACCAGGCATGTTTACGCAGCGTTCTCGAGAGTTTCCTTGAGGCCACAACAGCGGGTAGTGAATATTCAACAAGACACTTTGAAAAAGAGACTCAATATGCGCGCCACATGGCGTAGTGAAGAAAAAAACACAAAAGAAGCTTCTAAAATACTTCGGTAGATGGCAGAACTAGTAATCGCGGCGCCAATTCATACCGTTTATTTGTTGTAGGCATTTGAATAAAGGTAAAACAGTGGTACATATTTGTACCACTGTCCCACAAAGGGTTAAATATGCCCCATTTCGCAAAGACGGATAAAGAACTGTGGTTAGACACTTCAACAGTAATTTCTGGCACGTGCTTGAGGAAAAACCTGTCTGAGAGTATCAAATTATTAAACTGGCATAAATCCCAACTCAAACGAGAATTTCTAAATCGGTTATTGCCAAAACAAACCGACATTAAACAATGATCACTGAAAAATCGGTTATTGCCAAAACAAACCGACATTAAACAATGATCACTGAAGAACACAGGGTGCACATTCTAAGTATTTTGTTTACGGTGGACAGAAATGCGACCCTGTGCGAGACGGTCTCTGAACGTGCGTGCAGCGGTACGGGACTTTTTCATGTTCGCAAATGCCACAAAACTGAAATTCGCATCATGTACGACTCAAAACGTCAGCACTGACATCATGACGCTGTGTTGTCGATGACCGATCTCGTGCGCTGCTCCGAAACGTGAGAAGAAGGCGCGAAGCTTCCTTGTTTGCTTAGCAGATCCTTCCGGAAACACCAGGTGTTGAAGACACGCATGTGGAAGACGCTGAACTGTTTGACAGATGGTGAATATCCCAGTGACAATGAAAGAGACGCTCAGGCGGAGCCTCCGATTGCAGGCATCGATAGCCAGGCTAGATCAGCCTGTATCTGAACTGCGAACATACAAGAACTGCGAACGCACAATCGGTGCGCAATTACTGTATCAATTGCAGTCTTCCCGTGTGGGTACCCTACTCGGCGCATACATGCCGAACAAGCCTTCAAACGTTGGTCATCCATATTAGCACCGCATCATATGAGGCGTTCTTCCCTATATCAGTGCGCACTTGCATCACGTTGCACTGCCTTCGTTTCTTTACAAATGACATACGCCAAGCCGAAACACTAACGCGTGGCTACACATGCTTTATACCGCGAAAGAAATGGAGATACGGCAGATGCCGTGTCCTCGTCATATGGAGTTTTGTTTTCTTCAATAGCAATAGCACCTATAAAATCCGGCTGAGCAACAAATGTAGAAGCTGACCCTGCCATCACTAGCTACGTAATCCACGGGCATTAGATGTACCAAACCTGAAGGGAAGGGCGCCCACCGTGACTGCACTGTGACGGCCTGTTGATACCATGTGGCGCTGCTATCTTTGATTTATCTGTTCCTCCCTGATAAGGAGTTACAACTGCAGGATCTTCTCGAACTTAAGAGACCTCCGTACCAGCAGGAGCTCCACGAACAGATTTCTTCGCCTTCATGGCGTTCACGACCCTGGGTTCCTTCCCGGAGCATTCCATGTCGTCCACATGCGCTGGAAGCCCTTTAGATGTAAGAACGAAAACAGCGCACACTGACGGGACAAGAAAGAAAAACATGCAAATGCTGACTTGCAGACTGAAGATTTATTTCCCGCGTGGCCAGGTATATACAGGGAAGAGGGGGGTCCAAGACAAGGGAAACATCACAACAAGGTGTGTTGGGGGAGGGAGGGAGGATCGGAGAGAGCGAAGCTCGACGTCCGCGCAGCGACAAACTGACCTTTAAACGGGAAAATGACCATAAATCACAAGAAAAAAAAAAAACGACGTCGCACAGTACGTAATTGTGACAACAGGTGGAAGGTTGACGTGTGCGACGGTGACCGACAGGGAGTGCAAGAAGGGTATCAAAAGGGCTTCTAGCTAGCGGCGAGGTGCAAAACGAGGTATCGGACTCGAACAGAGGGCGCGGGAGAGCCAATGCGCACAAGAGGCACCGCACACCGAAAGCCGTAGGGTCACAGAAAGGCAGCGCCAGAAGATGGGACAAGATAGGAAGGAGAACACTGCGCTTCCTATTGTCCTGTCTTGTAGCGCTGCTTTTCTGTGATCATAAACCAACTAGACCGCCAGCAAAGGTTTGCTAGCGTCATAGCGCCGAGTGATAGTTAGGCAGCGAAATTTAGGCGTGCATGTGAGAAGAGACGCGGACAGTGAGAAAACGAGAGAGGAGCCGGGATGGAAATGGATACAAAGAAACCAAAATGAAATAAATCAATTAAAAAAAAGAACGACTTTGTTTGTAACACAATTGTCAAAAAGGGAAAAAAAAAGCGACATACGTGCCCTATTCGCACTGCATCGCGTAGGCCTCAAATATCTCACGCGTGCGCTGGTGCATGAACAAAACACCCGGTGCCGCAATTATGTGCGACTTCGCAATTCGCAATTATGTGCGAATTTTCTAGCGGTCTATTCTTTCTGGCTTTTCGAAGTCAGTTCGTCGCCGCCGGGTTCCACTCCTCTATTCTCCTGCCCCATACGTCAGACTCCTTTTTTTGCGGCAATGTTTCCTTTGCCTTGGTCGCTATTTTCCTCTCCGTATATATTTTGCCGCGCACAAAATAAATTTTTAGTTGCAAGACAGCGTTGTATCCGTCTTCCTTTCTTGTCCCGTTGGTGTCTTTGACTAATAGTGCTAACAGTGCCACCACACGCGTCAGCGAACTCACCGCTAATTTCCTTCTTTCCTTCCCTCCTCTCTCTCCCTGTCATATTTGTGTTCTCCTTTCCCATTCCTCCGGTGTAGGGTAGCCAGCCGGACGTTATTCTGGTTAACCTCCCTGCCTTCTGCTTTTCTCTTTCCTTCCCTGGTGAGCTCTGTTTTCGTTCTTATGTCACCATGTCCCACCTAGCCCAACAGCAGACTCTTTTGAATCAGCCGTTACAGCATCCTCAGTCGGAGGAAGCCGATCTCGAGATGGTCGTGACTCGGCCCACGCCGAAGCAAGGTCTTCTCTGTGAGTGGCGACTGTTGGTTTTCCAGCACTTTCTGCAGTAGGAGTGTCCGCAAGTTGAGATCAGGCACTGATATCCTAATGTCTTGCGCAGATGAGGAAGGGAGCTGTTAGGATCTCCTTTTTCGAGCTGAGAACGCCATGTGCCAATTTACCATGCTTCACAATGCCACATTTTTAAGGTTATGAAATGCGCCGTTACACATACGAGAGAGAGAGAGACAGAGAGTTTCTTTATTGAGTCCTGGAGATTTTTACCTGGCAATACGTCTGGTATGCATGTTACATGAGATTAGGGATGCGTTAGATGACCCTCTCATACAAGGATACGGTTCAGTGCTCCAACAATGCACTTCTTTTTCAGGTGAGGAGTAGTTTCATTTTTTATCTTCCGACTTTCATGGTCATTAAGAAGGCATTTCTGTCCTTTCACTAGGAGCTCTGCTCGATCGACGAGCTTTTGCTTCGCTGGCTGCTGGCACAGCTAACGAGCCACACATGGCTCGTTTGTTGCTGGCCACTTCCAAGAGTGTACTTAGTGTGCAGCAATGAAAACATTCGCGTTTGTAATTTCTACGGTGTTTTGCGCACCACACAGACTACGAGGGTTGTGGTGTCTGTGCATGTATTTCTGAGGCCACAGAGGGAAACACGATGGGCAACCAGCGCTGAAACGTTGCGTACCAACAGCAGCACCGTGACACACAGCTTGGTCGGCCAAAATAACGCTAATCTAGAGGTACAGGGTCGACAACATCTAAGGTGATCACCTCATTAGTATTCAAGACATCATACAAGCGGATGTTCAGTACATAATTCGAAAAAATCATTGTGTTTATCGACATCATGATTACACATCGTATAACGAACATTTCACTCGTGAAGTAGAATAAACGCTGTAGTTTCACCGGCTTGAATACTAATGAGGTGTTCACCTTAGATGTGGTCGACCCTGTATACATGTGTCTGGCTTTTGACATGCCTGAATGCTGCCGTGCTAGAACTCAAGGCCCGAATTCACAAAACCTTCTTATGCTAAAATTGTTCGTAAAGAAAATTTCAGCCAATCCTGATGCTGGACATATTATTAGCGGAGGCGGTTGGCCAATGGCAGAGAGTACTTACGAAAGAAAAGCTTTACGAATTCGGCCCCAGGAGCGCATGCCACACTTTGCAACGCGCATGCATGGCCGTGGGCAGAGCTCGACTGGACGCTCGGGGCTAAAGCAAACCAACAACGGGCGTGCGTTTTTTAGCGTTCAACATGCGCAATTTTCTTGGTCTCCCTGCCGGACAATGGTCAGCATATTTTAGTTGCACACTGAAACTCTCGTAGTGCTTCCTGGCCAGCGCTGGCTATGAAGACGTGCGCATCGCAAGGAAGTTCTTGAAAAGATGGCGGTTTCGGCTGGTGACAGCCCTGCTGTGGTCGCAGTGAATGAGTTCAAATTCGGGGGAATCGCTAGAGTCTGCGCAGTTTTTATATATTAATGCGAAGCATTGCATAGGAAGCTCTCAGCAAGGTCACGCAAGGTCATTTTCAATTTTTTTGGTTCATCTGAAAGAATCAATTCTCCGCTTACAAATTAGACCTAATAATGTCTATAATATCTAAAAGGTATGAGATATATGCAGTAGCTAAATAATGAAACTCAAAATAAAACTGCGAGGGGTTTGAAAATAGCCAATGTGTATTATCTATGTAGTAAGGGTTCATGAAATAACGCATGACTTCGCTGGCATAATTGATTCTAAACTTCAAGCTGACGCAATACTCATAGATTTTGCGAAAGCATTCGATCGCGTACCTCATTCTAAATTAATAGCCAAGCTTGAATCGACTTGGCATTAATAGCAAAGTAATAGGATGGATCTCGGCTTACCTAACAAATCGTACCCAGTATGTAAGTTTAAACAACGTAGATTCTGATTGCCTAAGCGTTTTATCCGGCGTACCTCAAGGGTCTGTTTTAGGGCCAACATTGTTTCTTATATACGTTAACGACATCTCTTCTTGTGCAGAACCAGGTGTAACATTGCGACTTTTCGCAGATGACTGTGTCATTTATACTGCAATCCGCAGTACAGATGACCAACTAAAGCTTAATTCTTCTTTACAAAACATTGCCCAATGGTGCAATACGTGGGGGATGGAAATAAATGTCTCTAAAACAGCTTTCATCAGCCTAACAAGGAAAAAACAACCTTCATCATTTACGTACAATCTTTAAGGCTTGAATATTACACAAGTTGACAAAGTAAAATACTTGGGTGTCACATTCTCGCAAACTTAAAATGGGATAAGCACATTACCGATACATGCGCCAAGGCATTCAAGCAACTAGGGTTTCTGCGCAGAAGATTGAACAAAGCACCTCAAGCTGTTAAACTAACTGCCTATAAAACTCTGGTCAGGCCTATTCTAGAATACGGAAGCACAGTGTGGGACCCTCATCAAAAGTACCTTCGTGATAAACTTGAAAGATTACAGAATAGGGCTCTTAGGTTTATCTATTCAAAGTATTCTTGGCACGACAGTGCAACGGACATGCGCAATCAAGCGCATTTGGCAACTCTTTCTTGCCGGCGTCATGTTGCATCTATGAAGTTTTTTTATCTCCTCTTTTACGGACGCATTAAAATCAGAAAATATGACTATATTCACCCGCCTGGCCGTCGGTATAGTAGGACAAACCACGATAAGTGCATCCAGCCATTTAATACGCACTGCAATACGTTTAAGTATTCCTATTTCCCTCGCGCTGTGAACGCTTGGAATGCGCTACCAAGCGAAGCTGTAAATAATCCAAATTTAGATCAGTTTTGTTCACTTGTGGAGCAGCTAATGGACCCTGTATGCTTTTCCTGTTGAAAAATTGCAGAAAGTATATTGTAGTGTTGTATTGTTATTGTTTGTACATTTCTTTTCTCATGTATAGCATACGATTTATAGTGCTAGATTTTTTTCTTCTCGTGTACGCGATGTGTAACCATCTAGGTAATACAATATTGATGTACTTGCTGTTGAAAAGTGTTCTGATTACCTCATGTTGTCGTGTTGTCTTTTTCGGAACTTGTATCTTATTACATACCTATTATTATGTAAGCCCGCTCCCTGTATGGGTCTGCAGAAGACCTACAGTATTGATAAATAAAAAAAAATAAGGTAAGTCACGTCACCGTACCATAACTTGAAGGTCCTCCGGGAACGAAAGCCATATCACCCGCAACAAAGCTTCGCCCCCTTCACGTGCTAGAGGCGCAGCTACCGCGCAACTGGCGCGTACCCGGCGCTTAGGCACGCGTTAATTAGTGCAATGATTGGACGGCGGGAGCCACTCTCCACAGCTGCTCCTGCTCTCTCGAGGACTGCAAACATATGCCTTGATCAAAGAAGGTGATTGTTGCTTCTATAGGTCTAGCGCCAGAACAGCAAGGGATAGGCAGCGCTACCTTAATCTAACTGAAGAATAGAAACAAACATGTTTAGCTCGCAAGCGAGCAAATAAGGAGCCACTATATAGGGTGTCCCACGTAACTTGAACCAAACTTTAAAAATATGCAAAAGGCCACGTACCTGGATAGAACCAAGGTAATGTTTTTTTTTGCCATCGCTTGAAGATACTCAGATTATCTTTTGCATTCCGCCTAATTACATAATTAGTCTTAATTAGTTAATCAACTTCAAGAATATTATAATTAGAGGAAACGTTTCAACGTGAAAATTGTAGAGTGACATGAAAAACTCTCGATGCAGCTTTTTGTTGCTTAATACGTGCTACATAAAAGTGTTTTTCCGAGTGCGAAAGAAGCCCGCGAATACACGCAAAGTGCTTCGAGTGGCCAGTTGCGCGGAAATTTTGCGTGTATTCGCGGACTTCTCTCATGCTTGGCAAACACTGACTTAAATTTATCCAGCACCGTGAGAACTCTGTTGAACATATCTATGGCCCAGCGCGTGTTATGATCACGTTCCAGGACAACTTTGGTGGCTTTCAATTTTGTCACGTAACAGCTCATAAAAATGTCTACTATTCCTCATCGCATCTCGCTAGTGTCTATGCATGACATTGACACAGCTAATGACACTGATATGAGCTGCACCTACGCGGTTTAAATAGTGGTATGTAATTTGTGTGTTTAAATGGGGGTGCTTATTGTGAGATGCAAAATGCAAAAAGTAAGAAAGATTGTTACTTACAGAAACTGAAGACCTTGTCTTTTTCGTGGTTGAATTAACGCTTTGCAACTATTTCTGAAACCTGTAAACATGTTATATTTACTCCAGCTTACATAGGGCTCACTATGATACGAAAAATGTCAATCGTCCTCAGAAACTTCACGCGAAAAAAAAGAAAGAATGAAAAAAAAAGGCGTGCTTGGGCGCACTTTGATCAGTATTAAATGACCTTGTGGTGTGCAGGAGCTACGTGATTTTTTTGTCAGCGTATCCAGCTAAGTTTCAGGTAAACGAGTCGCGTGAAAGCGCCATTTACGCATGAGTACCTGAAATTTGCTCTTCAGAGGAATCTACATTGAATGCATTGTTGTCTTCGTTTGGTCTCAGCGTTTTCTGTTGTTGTCTTAATAAGAGACAAATACTGCGTACAGCAAGTGAATTTCAGAAATGGATGTTTTACGGTTCCGATGTAGAATTCGGAATAAAGTTCAGAGGCATCTTCATTGTAAAATTTCGGGTTGGTCTCGGTGAACGCTTAAATAATTTCACACTTAAGAACAAACAAACACAAAAAGCAAGCAAGCAAACAAACAAACACAAAAAATACACAAGCAACTAAACAAACTCAGTGATGTAGCTGCATTTCAGCGGAAATGTTACCGGATATTTAAACTTTGCATTAGCGCACCGACAGTCAAATGCTGCATCGCCATTGCGGGTTGGAAGCCACACTTCGGAGTGGGGGGCATAAATATATTCTGCGTCTCGCTTTGGAAGCGATTTCTTAAAAAAAGACAAAAAGCTGCTGCTTTTAGCACCCCATGTAATACCGTCTGCATGCATTATTGCCTCCTTTGCTAACACCTTGAAAAAAAAAAAAAACCGTTTGGCTAAAGAACCAACAAAACTTAGCGCAAAAGTTGTGGTGCATAAGCTTTCTTCAGGACTAACACCTTGATTCAAGCAAGTTCGTTTTAGCTGTAAGAAGAATTGGAGCGCAATGAAACCATGACAAAATACACTAATAAACACAGGACCGGCGCTGACTTATGGTTGCTTTATTGCACCGTACCACCCGCGTTTATATTACGACGCGCCGTGCACAATACGGCCGTTCGTTGATGTTGCAGTTTTTGTGTGCATATAAAGGCGGGTCGTATGGTGCAATAAAGCAGCCGTGAGTGAGTGCCCGGACTGTGTTTATGGCTGTCCTTTGTCCTGGTCTCGTCGCGCGATGCAGCTCTTTTTGGAGCTTTTCAGAACGCCACGAGGTAGTTCTGGCGGCTCAAGCCTATGATGGCCCAGATATGTGCCAGGGTGACGTGGGATTCATCACGGTTGTTTGGGAAGAAGTCGTCGCGGACGGTCAGAGTACAAACAATAAAGAACAGCGATGATGAGACCCCGTATTGCTAAACGCGCCTTGAGCTGACGCTGCTTCTCGACCTCACCGGGTGGGGAAGTCTGCGCTACATCTCCATGGAGGGTAATGCCGTATATAGCTTCCCGGTAATTACTGCGTTAAGAGTTGGCTCGCGAAACACCCCTTCCTCGCGTACATATTTGCAGCACGAACTTGATACATATTCACGCAGAAAGAAACAAGTAGGTTGGACGAGCGCTGGACATCAACACAGTTTATTACAGTGTTACACACAAATAGATATGCGCGCGGGCGTAAACTTGCTACACAAGCGAGGATGGAAACCCACATGTCGACCAATGAATATCTAGCATATGTTCGTGACCTACAAACACTTAAGCTACACACACACAAAAAAAAAGCTAGTGAGACTATCAACTTTGCGCACGTGCTAGGCTTTCGCTCAATAATCACTATCACAAACTATTTTTGTGATAGGGCTACACACGGGACGCTGACGCATTTGTCTTGGTTGTTTTCTAATTACTACATATGGCTTCAAAATTTTCTCCGGTGGTCTGGCCTTTGCCCTCGCGTAAAACACGTGTAATGAATGAATTCTGGGGTTTTGCGTGCCAAAACGTTGATTTGATTATGAGGCACGCCGTAGTGGGGGATTCCGGATTAATTTTGACCACCAGGGGATCTTTACCGTACCCCAATGCGCGGGACACGTGCGCTTTCGCATTTCGCCCGGATCGAAATGCGGCCGCCGCGGCCGGGATGTGATCCCGCGACCTCGTGCTTAGCAGCGCAACACCACAGCCGCTAAGCCACCGGGGCGGGGGCAGGTGCCTCTGTACTCCGGCGTTCGCTGCTACACGTGTTCACCCGCCGCGGTGGCTTAGCGGCTGTGGTGTTGCGCTATAATATATATATATATATATATATATATATATATATATATATACAAGGAGAGGAGGGGGAGGAGGATGCGCATGCGCAGTGCGGGTGTGGACGCCGCACGGCGGATGGAGGGAGGGAGTGACATAGCCCCGACCATAAGCTGCTTCGCATCTAAAAACGCGGAAAATGTGGCGGCGCTGCCGTCGCCTTATTCTGAATCTCCGGCCGATAAACTTTGGCTCCGGCTGTTTCGGCAGCGCTCATTGGCTGAGGTGAGCTCACGTTTGAATGACTAGCTGTCGTCTGCTCGACGCACCGTCGTTGTTGCGTCGTTTGCGTTCTTTCCGCCGCTCTTTTTCCATTTTATTTACAATAGATCGGTGGGGAATAATCTCAGTGTTACCGCCACCAAGTAACCGCCTGTCAAAGCTCTATGCAGCTGCGGTAGGGTCTCCGACGGGACAAGCGTCCGGCCGGCGCGCGGGGCCGCTCATTCGGGAGAAAGCGACGGTGGCGCCACCAACTTTTCAATAAAAAAAGCCTCAGCGGGGAGCCTGCGTGGGCCCACTGCCCCAATCTAGTACACTGTATCGTAACTACAGTATGGCTTGACAACTCGCCGAAACTGTTACTTCCGGATTAAGTACGCTCTGGTTTATTAATGCTCCCCTTCTACCCTGCGTGACTTGCGATGAGGGTCTGCTTGAGAAACATGTCTTCACTCCAGTGATTTCGTGTTGACATTGAGGGTGCCTGGTTGCGAGGAATTAGTTCTGTAATCGCCAATAATAATTATTTAAGCGCGGCGTCAATTTCTGTGAAGAGGAAGCGCTCAGCTATATTCTTTGGAATATAGCTTGAGCGTCAAGCTATATTTAAACTATGGTCAATAAGAAATGTCAAGAACCGAATGGTAAATAAAGGAACTTTTGTTAGAAACAGCTAGTTGCTAACTGTTTCTTGCATGATTTTCTTCCTTATTTTCAAAGGGGCAGAAGCACAACTAGCGCAACAACTCATCTCCTTTTTACTTTATATATTCTTGCTGTTGCGTAACAAAGCGTGTTTCATACAGCTTGGGTTTACCCTGAATTCACTTTGTTTTGGATGTAGTGCAGCGCAAGTTGACACGTCTGATGTGAGCCGTATGTGAGGCACAGTTCAAATAAGTTCACCCTTGTCTTCATATATATGCATAGATTTCCCGATACTACCGTGGAACCCCCAATATACACCTCATCACGAGAGCCTTGGCGCTTGAAGGCAAGCAACCGCCGTGGTTGCTCAGTGGCTATGGTGTTGGGCTGCTGAGCACGAGGTCGCGGGATCGAATCCCGGCCACGGCGGCCGCATTTCGATGGGGGCGAAATGCGAAAACACCCGTGTACTTAGATTTAGGTGCACGTTAAAGAACCCCAGGTGGTCCAAATTTCCGGAGTCCCCCACTACGGCGTGCCTCATAATCAGAACTGGTTTTGGCACGTAAAACCCACAATTAATTTTTTTTGAAGGCAACGAATACATACACACACCACACACACACATACATTCATACATACATACATACATACATACATACATACATACATACACACATACGTACGTACGTACATACAACACACGAGCAGTTTTGGGAGGTGGCATGGCCAGCCAAGATTATCGATCGAGAAACTCGCGTTTCTTCGTGAAGTGAAAAGCAAAAAAAAAAAAAAAAAGTGAAGCACGCTGGTCTACCCTTTTTTTTTGGGGGGGGGGGGGGGCAGGCAAGTTCTGGGTACGTGCACGATTACAGACTTCTAGCACACTTATTCTGCTGTAACTCGAGAAAATTTTTATTGAACCCTCGTGGCCCACTGGTGGTTCTCACCACGTGACAAGTTATTGCAATGTTCTACTGTCCCTTAATAAATAGTGCCGCTGCAGGTGAGGCCTGCGTCAGCCAGTGATTGGCTCAATCTGCCAAGCTGTTCGCACGCAAGAACGGTTCGTGAATTGGCCAGCGTCGTCTAGGTATCGTGTCATTAGCTGTCGTGGTTGGCCAGCGCAAGTGCGGTGGCCAGTTGTACCTTCACTTAAATAGCTTCGCAAGTTCTGCCCCCGATGACATGACTCCAGCTGTCGCTTCTACAATTTTCCAGCATTTTAGCTCACCCTAGCTCGAAATTACGTGTATGACGATGGCCGTAATCGAGAACAGCCGGGGGCTCCAGGTCGGTGGACACTGGCTCGAAATAGTATAAGCATTGAACACCATTGAAATCACGGGGCTGATGACCTCGTCATGGTTCGTCTGAAGTTCCCGCCCGAAGAGAGCGAACGTCGTGTCACCGCAGCCGTCGTTGCCATTGGTATAGTCGTCGGACCAGCAGGGATGTTTTGAGTAGCTCTTAAAGCACTCTTGTGAGTGGTACTGTGCCATTATTTAGCCCGTTATATTTCTCTGGCACAGGCAGGGATTTATACCTTTATAGGCCCCAGAACAATTTACGACAAATCAGTTACGCAAAAGACCACAAGATGGACAACGTTTAATGTAAGGAAAATTCCTCATCCATCCGAGAGTAGCACCGAGGTACAAAGAAATGCTAATAGAGGCTGCTCAGCAAGAAAGCTTCGCAGGTGGAGTCTCCTGGTTAGCTCAAATGGTAGAGCCACTGCCCCTGAAAGGCTTTGGTCTCGAGTTAGATCCTCAGATCAGGAAGAGTTTGTCATCGACCAGCGAAGCTTTTTTTCTTTTGAGAAACTCGCATTTGGTTTCCTCTGTAGTTTCGTGCTACACTGGGGTGGATTAGAAATTTCTTTTACAGCACAATTTCATTTCCTCATACACAGGGCAGCTTCATAGCGGTTAAACAAAAACAGATGTTATACAAAAAGCATAACCTTCATACTAAAAGAAAGAACAACCACGGTCAGAATTAATAAACAAAGTTATCGTGGAAACAGTTCGCGCAGCTTTAAGAGAAAAAGCTGTGAGAAAGCTTAAGCTTTAAGCTGTGCGAAAGCTTTAGGCTTTAAGAGTAAATGCGCAATAGCTTCGAGTCTTTCAACAAAGACGGCACACAGATATTGCAACGTCGCACGGTTTCAGCCGAGGCAAAGCTGCTGAGAGAATGGGTGAAGGTAACGGCCATCTCATGTTGAAAGAGCGGACAGCAGCACCTGGAAATCTCCGCGAAATCCCATCCATGGTTCACGCCAGTCTGTCTTAATCCGAGGGAGGCTTCGGAAGTCCTTGCGAGACGTTCCGGTCTTTCTGGTGTTAAGAATGCTCGCACGCCGCGACAGTGGCAACCCGAGCCGGTAAGTCAGGCATTCCGTTTTACTTAGGCGCATTTCCTGAGAGAAATTCTTCGGCGTTGTTTCTTTGTAGCTAAGTTGCTCACTTAGGAGTTTGTTGTAATTGTAATGAATGCCTCTCCAGTGTGCGCTTGTTGTCTCTTGTCTTTTAGGTTATACTATTCCGAATGTCAGTGGGGATCGAAAGTACCGCAGCAGAAAAATAGGGAAGTTGCTTAGTGAAGCGCATGCTTCGCTTAGTAACTTCCCAAGCGCATCAGTATTAGAACTATTGATTGATGACGCAGCCGGAGCAGTATAGGCTGCTGTCACGGTGTAAGCAGGCCAAGTTCTGATGGTGGGGATTTGCGAACTGAGTGGTGCGTAAATCTGTGGTACGTGCAGCCTAAAAAGTTAAAGCGCTCATTTCAAATGCAAAAATACATAATTGTCGCGTCCATGGGCAGTTTGCGCTGGCTGAAGGATGTCTGGTGTGAAATGGAAGTTCAGGTAAGAAATGAGCAGTGCCTGCAAATATTTTATTCTTACAAGAAGACGATGAAAGCGGCGATGTGATGCGTTAGGCGTTCGCGCAAGCAATGGTCATGCCATTTCTTCTTTGTTAGGTTTGCTGGCCGCGTATGTTATAACGTTTAGATATGGCACATTCTCGGCATAACCTTAGTAACACGGATATAGAATACAAGCGACGCAGAGTCGACATCAGCAGATTGCGACGTCCGTGGGCTGTCGAAGTCAAACGACTCCAACGAGATCGTATGAGGGGGAGAACTGGAACAAGCGCCACCGGCATATGGCAATCAGCAACTCTTCAGGACCGACAGAAGCCACTGAGCGCGGTCCAAAATGCTGCAGCGCCGTACAAGGGCAGCCACTCCTCGGCTGGCAGAAATCACAAAAGACATAGCTCCCGTCGCCCGCCTTCCAGCAGTACGTTCAATCAAACTGCGCGACCAGCGATTCGTCGCGTATTTCCCATCGGGCCAATCAAACAAAAGCTAAGAGGGCAATCGGGCACCGGAGAAAGGAAGAGCAAGTAAAACTTAGCGCGGGCGGCCGGGGTCCCGTGCATTGTTTAATGACTAGGAGAAAAAGAATATTGATTGTGCGCTACCTGCAGCTAATGGAAATGAGCTGCTGTCGCTGCCGTTGACCTTGTTTCGAGGAATTACGCCGGAACACAAAGATTTGATCAGCCAGCCTCGAAGGAAATCCAGGAAAAAAAAAATGTTTCGCCGTTTTTGCCCTGCAGCCACGAGCTCCCATGCAGTGAGCGCTCGTGTCCTAATGTACATTAGGTCTTCGCCTCAATGTGTAGCTTTCTTCGACCTCATGCTGCATTGATAATTTTCTGCCCTTATTGAAATTGCAGTTTCAATAACAATTGTCACTGCCTTTTCCACAACCATAAACTTTTGTTTAGGTAAATGAAGGGAGAAGATTACGTAACTGAGAAGCAGTTAATGGCGAGTGAAATTATCTGTTTGGGCCAAAGACGTCCTGAGAATGCCTAAAGATGAGGAACAAAGGAGTTAAAGGCTTCTTGATAATTAGGGCACGTTTGCGAGATGAGGTCATTGGAGCTGAACGACGAACTCACACCGTTGTTCGGCGCACCATCACCAGTGGTGGAGCCCAGAGACGGTGCACCGGGGCTCGTGAATTCCGAGCACTGCTCTCTGCGCCTGAACACCGGATCCGTGTGGCGCTTCCTTCAGTGAACTACAATTTTTTGTATCTCCTGAAGCAGGCCAGACGGAAGTAGCAGCATACTATCCGTGTCACTGACGTCGGTGTCAGGTAAGTCTATTCTTGGGGCCTGCAGCCGGAGTTTACAAAGAAACTGGGCCGAGGTGGGGCGGGGAGTGTCTCTGCCGGATGCGAGATGGAGGCGTTCTGCGAAGAAAAATGGGTTTTCGGTGCGCCTGCTCGAAACTTTCTTTCTTGAATGCTTTCGGCTACCCTCTTCAGCCTGCACGCAGTGCCGAAGCTAGAATCGCATTGAACTTCGTGCACCTTTATTCGCTCTCTCTAGTTTTTTTTTATTATTATGAATTTTAAGAAGAGTTGAGTGCCTTTATTTGGCGTCGGCTATACTCTTCGTCACAGCGAAGATGAAAAACGAGCGGACAAAATGTACTTGAAAACACAAAAGGCAGTCTAAGAGCCCAAAACAACATGCTATGTTTCGCGCACGATATTCGTAACACAGAGGCGGAAATTCACTACTACACATAGACCTGGAACGGTACCAAATCACAATACGCACCACACTTTATACGGCAGGAATTCAGGGCACACGTTCACAAAGATTTTAGCTCCTAGCTAAGAACTGCTTTTGATTGGTCTGCCACCCTGGATAATTTTATGTTCGCTCCCGATTGGCCAGTCCCCGTTATAAAGAACTGATTTACCGTAGGAACTGTTTTCTGAATACGAGCCTCTGGCCCTTTTTCACAAAAACAGTCAGTACGCTGTAGAGTTGTTCTAAGAACAGGACTGGTGAATCGGGATAGGAAATAGTAATTATGTATTTGCTAAACCACAGCCAATACTCGGGAATTACAGCAGGGAATTTGGCACGTTGGAATAAACGAAAGAAAGAAAAAAAAAAAACGAAGAAAAATGAAGCACCGTATACTTATAGTACTTGCTCAACAACAAGTACTGTCAAGTGAACAGGATGAACTGCGATTTCACATACGGTTAGATGAAGTGGAAATACAAGGACAACAAAATTAACTTCACAAACATTAATAATACAAAAGACGCATGTACTATCTGCAGGCATACTATGTCTACGGGCTGGATATTACATTCCGGAGCAGTGAGCGAAAAGAAATAAGACTTCGTACGTTTAGTTCACCAATTATACTACCAATATCAATTGAAACGATTCTCACGTGTCGTCTACAGAAGACATCGCAGCTGAAGGCGACGAAGGGACTACGTAGGTTTTAAAAAGAAACGGGCTTGGACAAGCGGCTGTGACAGTGATGTCACGTACCACGCAAGAGTGATGATGCGTGTGCTGTCCTATGTGCTCTCCCTCTCTCCTCCCCATCTTTCATTCCCCCTCATCCCCCTCCCATGTGTAGGGTAGCAAACCGGTTGTGCTGAACTGGTTAACCTCCCTGCCTTTCCTTCTCAACTCTTTCTTTCCTTCCTTCCAATTCGTGGTATATCGAGGCGTTTTAGGGTATTCCAATTTGTTCATTTCTGTCAGATTGTTGTATACTGAGTGTAAACGCTCAAATATGCATTTTTTTCTGCGCACTTATCGCATTTTATTAGTCCTGTGTGGTGTCTTTATTTCCGTTACACTTACTTTCCATAAGCAGTTCCTTGTTTTTAATAAGACTGCTCCGTTTTGTATAACCTCTATTTATTCTCTGAGTCACTGCTGTAAGGTTCCCATTCCGCATTCGCATATCTTAAGTGGAGTCTAAGCGGCGATCTGTATGCCACTTTCCAATGCACATGAGGAGCTGTTTTAAGAATCCCGATAATCGAATTTAGCACGTAACCAGCTTATTTACAATTATGTCGATGTGCTGACTAAAATTAATAGCCTCAGAAAATACGCCACTTAAATACCTAAGCTCACATATATCCTTATCTATGCTCTGGCGAATTTTGTCGTCATCATCATCATCATCAGCCTATATTTAGGGCCACTGCAGGGTGAAGGCCTCTCCCTGCGATCTCCACTTACCCCTGTCTTGCGCTAGATGATTCCAACTTGCACCTGCAAATTTCCTAACTTCATCACCCCACCTAGTTTTCTGTCGTTATCGACTGCGTTTTCCTTCTCTTAGTATCCATTCTGTAACTCTAATGGTCCACCGGTTATCCATCCTACGCATTACGTGGCCTACCCAGCTCCATTTGGCCTGCCCAGGCCAATTTTGTACCTGCAGTTAATTGCGTGCTACTGGTTTAGAAAAGGTCATGGGGTGGCTTTGTTAGTGTTAAAAGTTAGTTCAAAGCTTTGACGCCATAGCATGAGGTTATGCAGGTCCGCTTGCAGGACAGCCACGCATCGTTGGCACCAACCGCTCTATAAACAACGCACTATCCGCGGACAACCTAATTTTGGAAGAAACGTTTAACGCAATATTACTGATATGAACAGAAATGGGAATGGCCCTGAGATAGCCCTGCGGCAGACCTCAAGTCACCTAGCAAATACATTTTTTTTCTTTCTAATCATCAACGATCTTGTACTGTTTTCTTTCACTTATGTCGTCAGTAATCAGCGAAGGCGTTTAGCTAGTGACAAACATATATTACGAAATAAAGCCTTTGCTATTCGGGTCCCACGTCGCGTATTCAATACGAAGCTTGACTTTGCTAGAGATGTGCGTGAGGACAAACGCCGGAAAATCGCGATAAGTGAACTTAATGCTAGCAGAGGTGCCCGGTCAGGCGCAAACAGATCTCACGAAAGAAAAAGAACTTGGTGAGTTCAACCTCTTTGTCAGCGGACGGCTGGTCCTCGGCAGTAATATATGAGCTGATCACGGGCGTCCGGCGCCTGTTCCTGCCAGTCGCTCTATAGCGCCAATAGTGCCCCGTGATTGAGGGCTTTTGCGAATAACTCGGAAGCGAGAAGAACAATTCTCTGCCATTAGATAAACAGTACACTGGTGGGGAGAAAGAGCGCAAAAGTCTTATTATTCTTCTTCTTTCCGGGGTTTTACGTGTCCAAAACCAGTTCTGCTTATGAGGCACGCCGTAGTGGAGGGCTCGGAACTGGATGCACACTGACTCGCAAAGGAAAGCGCAAATGCAAATGGCGAGGTGTGCAGGGGGATAGGCTTATTGCGACGCAGCAGTGATGGGAGGTGAAAGTTGGCGGTATAGTGGAGCAGGCTCGCTCGCGCAACGATGAAGGCGGGCTCACGCATTCCGGCCCGGCCCGTTAAGCGGATGGTGTTGCACATCGGGCGCCCGTGGCTGCAATCTGAGGCATCGCTTCGAGTTCGGGTTCATGAATTCCTGGTGTCCACGTGTTGCGCGCCACTCTGCCACCGTACACACACACACACACGCTGTGCAACGCTGTATATACCCGCTCCAAGCGGACGACGAGCACCGCCTTCACCATCTTCCCGAGGCCAAATTCCGCGAATGGTCTTCATTCCGGCGCCAGTGCTGCGTTTCTCTGATCGGCTGAGTGGCTGCAGCCTCGCTGTGTGCGGCTTGGCTTGGGCTGGCGGCGCACGTTCCTCAACCTGTCCCTAATGCTGATATCACGAATGAGCCGCCCCATTGAAGCGTTCGTACTTTCTCTCAATATAACCGCGCAGTGACGTGGAAGTTGCAGCCAGCTTCAGCCAATCGGGGCCAAGTACATGCAGCTCTCGGCGCGGGAGTAAATGGCTCGTGATTTGCCAGCGCCTTTGCTATTGCATTGTTTTCAGCTGTGGTTGGCCAGCTAGCGCACTGGCGCAGTTCTATAGCGAATCAGCCGTTTGTGCAAGAAATAAAAAATAAAGGAAAAGAAAAGACAAGAAATGAACTTGGCTCCCTCTTTGGTTGAAGCGGGCTCCAGTTCCATTATACGATGTATGGTATTAGTGCGATGAAGTGTGGACAGCATCGATAATGTTGGCAAACAAACCGTTCTGAGAATCTACGCGATGTCGAGAGAAAGATAAAATGCAGCCCTGAAAAGGCAGAGCGAAATCGGATTTTCGGAGACCGCATTGAAAGTCACTGAATCAGCACGTGTGGGAAGCTTAGCGCGAACTTTCGAAAGTGTACAACATCGCAGCATTTGGACTTTTTTGTTAGGCGTTCTGTAGTACAAAGCTGTGGTAAGCGCCTCGCGTGGGTCTTGACAGCTGGATGGTCGGTGAAATTCCCTCCCGACGAACGACACTTATTGAGATATGCAATGAATAAGAACAAAATACCGCAAGGGAACACTTGGCGAGATAAGTTTATGTTATGCTTACCTCCAACCTTCTCCAAATGAGAAGAATAAATAGTTTTATTTATTTATTTTATTTTTTGTGAACAAATAGGGAATCCGCTCGCCTGAAAAAAAAAAAGGGGGGGGGGGGGGGGAAGGGCCCGAGCTCAATCTCAAAAGGAGAGAAAAAATAATGAAGAATATTTCGTAATGGCGATATCTAATCCTCTTTAGCACGGTTCGTACGACACTGTGGCATTTTTGTCAACTTTCTGGAGGAGTTTGATAACATGTACTTCATCGGAGGTTTAGACGATCGTTATCAAAATGTTACACCGCTGATCGATATTATTATTATTATTATTATTATTATTATTATTATTATTATTATTATTATTATTATTATTATTATTATTATTATTATTATTATTATTATTATTTGATTTGAAAACATACATTTAACAGGAAAGCGAAAGCGAGGAGCAGGCTGGCAACTGCCGCCGGAAGGGGCACGACGCCTGCATACTCTTTAGAAAGGAGGAGATAAAAACATAGAAATGGAAGATAGGAAGAAGGGGTGGAAAGAGGAAAGAAAGAGCAAGATGACAAATCTCAAAGAATAAAGTAGAACACACAGTACAGGTCACACACAGTAGGGCCGGTCAAAGCAGGTCACTGCAGGTCACGCTTCTAAAAAACGTTAAATAGAAGAAACAGTCTCTAAGTTACAAACGTGAACGCACTGTTGTGAACACTTTTCCGTAAGCCGCCACTAGCGATCTCTGCAAAACATTTGCCCTCACCCCCCCTCTCCACACCCATTCTACTTTGCGACGAGCTTCATGCGTAAACGTTCCGCCAAAGACACAGCTAAACACGCTAGTGTTTTTGAGTCTCTATTTATTATTATAACGCAATATGCGTGACATCAGTAAAAAAAAATAACCGTATTTTTCACCAAGCAAACACTTACACAACGTGTTTCGCATGTCGGCACAAGCGAAAGAAGGTAGGGAAAAGAAGACGGGTTCTGATGTGTCTAATAGCAAAAATGATGCAAGTTAGTTTGCGTCGGGTCATGTCTCGAAAAGAGTTCATTCACGTGATATCAATCAGAAAGCAGCGGACCTGTGCTGGAAGCCATTATTCCAATTTTTATCGCCTTTTCTTTATCATTCATCTAACTAAATCAGCCTCTCCGAGACGCGCACTTCGTTCTCTTTGGTACGTCTGACGCAAGAGGCCAGTGAACTACCCTTGCATGACTAGCAAGGGCAAGAAATTTAATCTTCAAGGTTCTAGAAACCCGAATGGCGACAGCTTACAACCGACAGAACGAAATGAACCGTTCAGCACAATAACGCGGGCTGCATCGTATACGCAACATGTTTCACTTAACGGGTGTTTCTGTTAGCCGGTCGGCGTTAGGGGATACATTCGGTACTGCAGAACAAGGAGCGATGGGGCGAGCGACGGGGTGAGTGACAGTAGGCATCGAATTCTCTACCCTCTACGCTCGGGCCCCTTTGGGGGAAAAAAAAACGGGGGGCAGGGAAAGGGCTGAAACTTGAATTGTACTGCGTCTATAGTGCTGGTGTTATACGACGTCAAGAACAAGTACAGGGCCGGTATTTTGTAGCGATGCCTTTAAAGTAATAATGCCTTTTTGCGCTTATCGCGCTTTGTCAGTGGTCAGAGCGACGGTCCGCTCGCGTTATCAACGCGATCAGCCGGCCGTGAGCGGTGGATGATAAGACTATTCCAAAATAAGTCATAAGACATCGCTACAAAATCGCGGCCCTGGGCCGGTATTTTGTAGCGATGACTTTAAAGTAATAATGCCTTTTCGCGCTTATCGCGCTTTGTCAGTGGTCAGAGCGACGGTCCGCTCGCGTTATCAACGCGATCAGCCGGCCGTGAGCGGTGGATGATAAGACTATTCCAAAATAAGTCATAAGACATCCCTACAAAATCGCGGCCCTGATCTCCCGACTAGACAAGAGCAAAAATTCGCGGAGTTGGATTTGCCAAACTTTGATCGCGAGAGAGAGAGAGAGCAAGGAGAGGAAAGGCAGGGAGGTCAATTAGACGAACCTTCGGTTTGCTACCCTACACTAGGAGTAAGGGAAAGGGGGAATAGAAAGAGGGAGAGAGGGAGTACTGAGTACACGTGGGACGATGCACAGGGACACTGTAAGCGGTCTCTTAAACCGGTGCACTTCAAATACTGTGCTAATGAACGCATCGCTTTTTGTGCCAGTGACGGGTGTAGCCACGGTCCGAGTATCTTTGACTCGGTCTCGAGTCCAGTCGGTTTAAAGTTCTCCTGAGAGAGAGGCATCGTACGTCGTAGCGAGGACAGGTACACAATAGGTGCTCGATGGTTCCCTCGCACATGCAGGAGTCGCACATCGGGCTCTCGGCCATTCCCATACGGAATGAGTAAGCGTTCGTGAACGCCACTCCCACTCACAAGCGGCGCAGCAAGGTTGTTTCGCCGCGGGAAAGGCTAGATGGCAGTTGTAGACGTAGCAAGGGGTCCAACTTACACAATCGGCAATTGAAGGCACTTGAACTCCATAAAGCTTGTGACTTTTTGCGTGCAAGCAGACGAAGTTCTCTGGTAGTGTCCGTCCTCGCCAAACGTATTGGATGCGTGTGGCTGTCTTCATGGGCAGACCGGGCAGCCCTGTGAGCAAAGTTGTTGCCGACGATGCCACAGTGAGCAGGAATCCACTGAAAGATTAGGTTGTCCCCTGTCTCCAGAGCATGGTGGTGTACTTCCCTGATGTCGGATATCATCTGCTCGTAAGTTCTGTGATGTAAGGCACACTTGATACTGTGAAGAGCTGCCTTAGAGTCACAAAATATGACCCATTTCTGTGCCGGATCTTCGGTGACGTAGGTCACAGCTGCATGGAGGGCTGCAAGTTCTGCCGACGTAGATGTAGTCATGCGTGACAATTTGAACTTAATTGTAACCTGCTTGGCTGGAACGATGAATGTGGCAGTTGAGCTGGTAGGTGAGGTCGAACCGTCGGTATATATATGTATGCAGTCATGATATGTCTGGTGCAGTAATAGGAGCGTCAGTTGCTTCAGAGCCGGTGACGGATGATCGCAAGAACTGCCTGTTTTTGGCCTGCACCTCCGCTGTTATTTCGATGTTTATGACTATTGGCCGTCGAAGCTGTTTTTTTTTTTACGAACAGTTCTTTTATTCGAAAGTATTTGCTAATCCGTCGTCGAGTCCCTGGAAGGCGTGCACGACGTCGAGCGCGCAGAAGATTCGGGCCGCATGCAGTCGAGGCACGCAGTCTAGGCGTTGAAGGGCGGTGGAAGGCGCGGCCCTAATAGTAGCGGGTATTGATTTCAACCAGAGCTGCCGTGGCCGGCTATGCGTGTCGAAAGGACATTGTTCGCGTGGCGCCGCGTGCGGATCCGTTGGCGCTGTGCGGGGCGGACGTTTCCGTGCCTCGCTGACGGCGCTGATCGCTCGCGTGACGCGCTCAGGGGTGCGCGAACTTGCTCACACAAACGTGCGCGGGCGCACACACGTGCCGCTTTCGTCCATTGGTCAGGTGCTGCTCGTTTTTGTTCTTTAACTCAAGTCACATCCAGAACCCGAAAGTAGGGCACCGGTGGGCAGGAAAGACAACTTTCTTCGGTACTTTGTCACTGTTTGCTTAGCTTTGGGCACCGGCAGGAAGCAGCCTTCGGCGCAAGACCCCGCAAACGCCGGGCCTGTTACGAACACGCTTGTACGCTGTGTTGTCTCTTATTAAATCGACGAGACTACATCCGCAATAGCAACACTAATAGGCCCTTAACGGAGCAGAGGAAGGCGCGTTTTCACGCAAGCAGGGGGCAAGCCTGTTTTGGTCTCTCTTAAGATCTGCCACATTTAGGTGCGCACGAGTGTTAACAACAATGGGATGGAATAAAGTACTACGTTAATGATCGCACGGTAAGAAGTGGTGTTCCCAATGCAAACATTAATAGGGGCTTATCTTACTTAAGGAGCTATTTTCTTATCATCGCATGTGCTTTGTTTTAAGGTATACGACTTTGTGATTGTTTTATTATTGCCAAGGAGAATAATCTTTCTAATCATTTGCCGTATGAAGGGTAAAGATCACTGGAAATATTTTCGCTTAATTAACGTTGCCGTAGAAAAATAACCATTGACAATTCCGAGCTTGTTAGTAGATCTCGAAGAAAGTTGTAAAAGCTTCAAGTACAGGTGTGCTCTAGTGGCGCTTTCACTTCGTTCCTATCCGCCTAATAGCAATGGTAAGAAGGAAATGGCAAGTTTCGCTGGATGCATGGTAGGCTCTACCGTTATGTCAACCTTTCACAGTGACTCAAGTTCGAGGAATAGCGGTTCCATGCTTTCGTTGTCTGCTTGTCGTGGCCAATAGGATTCAGAGTGCCGCCTGCCAACGAACACATCAGGGCCCGAATTGACAAAAACGTTCTTGCGCTATAACTGTTCGTAAGAGCGGATTCTACCCAATCGTTGTGGCGGACATATGATTTGCAAAGGTGGCCGGTCATTGTCAAAAAGCACTTACGAACGAAAAGCATTGTGAATTCAGCCCCAGAAACTGAAATAAACCTACACGTTGACTAATTCTCTAAGTTAAGAGACATAAGAATGAACCGCGTGACAGAAAGTCCCTCTCGTGTGGTAAAAAAACACACACACAGAAACACGGAGACAAAGTTCAACTCAAAGTGGCGAAACGGAATAACGGTGGTGAATTCTCGTTTGGAGCACGTCGGGAACCCAAAAGGAAACTCATTGAGAAGTTTGAAAAACAACGATGACATTTAACAACAGCAGCAGCAGGGAAAAAAAAAGAAAAAAAAAGAAGAAAGGTTTCTATGGAAAAGCGTCGACACAGCCATATACGACGTGCGATTATATATTTTCTTTTTTTCTTAAAGGGCATACACCAAAGCGCTGTACGTGCGCGTGCCATGCAGGCTCTCTCACCTCGTGCAGCTTCCTGGCCGTGTCATGGATGGATATGATGTGCGTGATGTTGTTGGCCTGGAGCTGCTCGGGGTCCTTGGAGTCTCGGAAGTTGCCGATGTACACCCCCGGCAGCACCTGCGACAGCCCACGCACCACGCGTCGTATCTACATATGCTGGTTTCTTTTCTTTTGTTCCACCGCGCTGCTCGCTTCTCGAAGGAACGGAATGCAGCGCCATCCGCCATGGCTCATCGAATACGACGTTCCACTGCTGCGCACACGGGCGTGGCTTCGCGATTTTCCGCGTGGCCGCGGCAGCCGCGTTCTGAGGGGGACGGAATGAAAAAAAAAAAAAAAAAAATCCCGTTCTTTCAGAGATTTAGACGCACGTTGAAGAAACCCGGATGGCCGAAATTAGTCCGGAGCAATCAAGGAGAGACTCTTTCGTAGCTTCCTGTACATCATTTGGACGTTAATGGCCATAAATTATTACTTTGGGAATAACCGTGAAGCATTCAGTATGTATGCGAATTTAACAAACTCTGTACGCTGACAAGTATACGTAGGTTTTTCTCGTCTCGTGTATCTTTATTTTTTTTAAATATATTGTTTTTCGCACCCATCTGAACATTTATTTTGCATTTTTTTCTTCTTTTTTAGTATTTCAGCTAGCTTTATTACCATCAGGGCTTCCTTCCCGGAAAATTGCAATAATAAAAAAATAACCTGACGTTAATTACAGTTCTTATTCAGACAACGGGCGTAGTGTCGCTTTTGTGAATGCCGCTTATTGGCATTCTAGTGCGGATATGTATGAGGCGAAAACGGGGCTGTGCTTCCCGACGGAGCATATGTTGCCGAGAAAGGAAATTCTCCGAACGGTTGACAAATCATGGAAAGACCACTGAAGTGTTTACTACTCTCGTTAGCTGGGTAAGTGCAGTCGACCGTACACACTGACTGGCGACGTAAATGTGCTTTAAAAGCATAACGTCTGGAAGAAGGCACAAACAAGCGTACGTCGGTGCTCGGTACTCTAGTCGCAAATGTCGCGCTTGTGTTATTGCTCGCTGCTACTGAAAGCTCCGAATTTCGAAGGCACATCCGAGAACAGCAGTTCGAAAAAAAAAAAGCGAATCAAGAAAGAAAACGACTAGCAGACGGCAGAAATTGCACTTCCGTGCTCTTTCGCTCTGTTGGTTTCAGCTATAGTATGACTCAGTGCCAGCTCCCGTACGCCAATCAATATTACTAAAATGCATTTGAAAGTATTATGTTGCCTCAAGTTGACGTACACGTCCAAAGACCCGACAGACACGCTCGTATATGCATGAAGCAATGCGCGCTTATAGAACGCAGACGAGTGCGCGTTTAAGCGCGCACCAGCTATATGATAAAAAGAAAACGGCACGAGAATTTCCAAACTTATTTATCCTCGACCGCCTTTCATTCTCCAAAAATGATCATATTTCGAGAAGGCATCAAAGCGGAATAACAAAGTTTGTAGTGTTTCCATCTGCTTCTAAACCTAACGAAAAAAAAAAAAACAAAACTGACCAATTAGTTTTTCGCTGTTTTCCAGAAGAAGCTCATTCTTTCCAAACTTAAGTGTCCTAATAGAGCTGTACACTTACTCCTGGAACCAAAGAAAGAAAAATAGAAACGAAGTTAAAATGTTTAATGTGAAGGGCTTTGGTTTCTTTATTTGCATGTTTTAGGCTTTTCTTTTTTTTTTCCCTTCCTCGTTCACGTCGCTCTGCAATTTTTTTTTTTTTTTTTGCGTGGAAACAGGCTTGGAGCTCTTTCGAGCGCTCTGAAAAGAATCTCTCGACCTTCTGTTTAGGATAACCAGGACCGCAGCGGGGCTTTAATTTTCGCACTTTAGGCCGTGGCTGAGTCCTAGCTTCGTTCTGGCGGGGTGGCCCCGTAAACCCAGCACAGTGAGCGAAGTGCGGCGCTCTCACCTTGTTCATGCCATTACCCATGTTGTTGGTTGAAGCAGGGCCCTCCGTGGCTTCATGGTGCAGGGGTTCTCAGCTGCGGTCCGCTGCAGCCCGACCGGACTCTCCAGTGGGCGTGGCCGGGATCTGAAGCGGGGCAACGAGGAGGGGTGCCGCCATTAGACCCGCCGAATGCGCACACGGCCTGACGCAGAAAGCTTTTTCGCCGAGCCCGTCTGTGATGACTCTTCGCTACAGTATACTCCCGCTTTCAAACGCGTGGTAATTAACGCGTCGTTGTCGGCCGGCGCCTGCAGCTCGCTTCCGAGTCCAGGCGCGGTTTTTCGTACACGCCTTCATGATGTTGTCAGGGCCGTTTTTCACGAATAGCGAACGTTCTCGCCGTCCCTCCGGGAGTGTGATTCACGCTGCCAGCGCGGTGTTATATATATATATATATATATATATATATATATATATATATATATATATATATATATACGGTGAGCTAAAATGCTTTATTATACAGTGAGAAATGCTTTCATGAACAGGGTCTGCAATACAAAGCCCCGTACCATACACTGCGTCATCCTGCTTCCAGCGTCCTGTATACTGAAGGGAAGGTATCAATACGACTGTGCCTTTAACAATACTGCCGCTGTGAAAAACATGGCATTGTCTGTCACTGCTAAATCCGTGTTACTTGCTGTTAAAGAGAATTTCCTTTTCATTTTCTGCAAGTACAATACTCCCCCAGTGCAAAGTACCCAACGGCGCTCAAGACCAGTCTTGGTTAACCTCTCTCCCTTTCATTTATTCGTCTCTCTCTCTCTCTCTCTCTCTCTCTCTCTCTCTCTATATATATATATATATATATATATATATATATATATATATATATACAGGGTGTTTCAGCGAACACTTTCAAAATTTATTTAAGGTTGCCTGTGGCAGATAGCCCAATTCTAGTTAATGAGCTACTCTACTCGAAGAGGCGGACATTACTTGCACGAAAAATTGAAATGCATAATCGAATAAATAACAGATTCACTAATTCAGTTTTTAACTAATTATCTGATGGCCCATATTGCAATTTACAAATTGTAGCCGTGGAGTTCGCAAGACGGATCCACTTATAATTAATTCGCAGGATAACACCAGTTTCGAGATATTAATTCCCGAACTTTGCGAAGAAATGCATTGGCGTTCCAGTTAATTTTGTGCTTGAATGCAAAAAGCGACGTTTTGTTAAGAACCTAACTGGAACGCCAATGCATTTCTCCGCAAAGTTCGGGAATTAATATGTCGAAACTGGTGTCATCCCGAGAATTCGTTCCAAGTGGATCCGCCTTGCGAACTCCATGGCTACAATTTGTAAATTGCAATATGGGCCATCAGATAAATAGTTAAAAACTTAATTAGTGAATCTCTGTTAATTATTCGATTATGCATTTCAAATTTTTGTGCAAGTAATGTGCGCCTCTTCGAGTAGACCAGCTCATGAACTAGAATTGTGCTATCTGCCACAGGCAACCTTTAAGAATTTTTGAAAGTGTTCGCTGAAACACCCTGTATATATCTTAAGGTACAATGCAATATCACTGTGTAGCGTGCGCACTATATTTATTGGTGTCATGCTTATGCAAAAAATCGCAGCTGAAATCAATATTCCGCTCATTATATTCAGTCATATATTCAATACGACGAAAAGTTACTATTTCATACAGTGAACGAGTGAACGCATGAGAGCGGGCGATAAAACCTTATTCATTCTGAGCGGACTAACCCCTTAGCCGTTTTGTTTTATCAAGCAATTCCTCACCCATAATGCTTATTTTTTATTGCTGATTGTGGATATCCTTGCTATAAAAATCAATATATTGAGGCAGAAAAAATAACCGACTCATAAAATAAATCAGAGTAAGTTACCCAAGTTTATTGTACGCTATAGTATAAATACACAGTCCATGGCGTTGCGCTGCTGAGCACGAGGTCGCGGGATCGAATCCCGGCCCCGGCGGCCGCATTTCGATGGAGGCGAAATGCAAAAACGCCCGTGTGCTTGCGTTGTAGTGCACGTTAAAGAACCCCAGGTGGTCAAAATTGATTCGGAGCCCTCCACTACGGCGTGCCTCATAATCAGAACTGATTTTGGCACGTAAAAACCCCAGAAAGAAGAAAGAAAACACAGTCCATGTGCTAGTAATCAACAAAATGATGGAAGGAATATACAAAGATTTTTTTTGTCTCTGTCACATTAGCTGCGCATGCTAACAGTGCGGTATTTGACTAACGGAGCTTTGGGAGGGTGTAGTTGAGCTCAAAACAAGGGATTACGCAGAGTCACATCGACTGTCACGAAAACCAGCTCATCCTATAGAAAACACTCAATAAATTATAACAATTCAGCTGGCAAGATCAAAGTAAAGTTCTTACAGGGCACAGAAAAAAAAAACAGTGGAGGCTTCGGCGTAACGCTGTTCACGTCAATGTCAGTCCACAGACGCGCATTTGCGTTGTCGTCTTCTGAGCTTTCCTCTTTGTCTTCTCCGTCCTAGGAGCTGCCGACCCCAGACTTCGTCACGTTTGCGTTCGCTTGCTGAAACGATGTTCACCTCGGTGTCTGAACCATCTTCATTGGAAGAAGAAAAATACGAAGAAATGCTTCTGTTTCAGGAAGATGGGACAGCGATACACCTATCGCCTCCGTCAGGCGCCATTTTGAAAATGCCGGTTGCCACACAAAAAATGCGCTCCGTTTAGGGAGCCAGAGTTACGCCACTGTTTTTCGCGCGCCGCTCGCTCCGCCTCCAGTGATTCCAGGACCACAATTCGCCGAGCGCCATCACAGTGGTCAAAAGTGGTTCCGCTGCGCTGCGGAGAAGCCAGCTATTCACAGGCGACGCCAAGACTCCGCGGGTTCCGCCAGGTCAAGCGCAATTGACATCGGCACTGTTATTGTTCTTGCTGCTGCTGCTGCTTCGATGCTGCTGGTCGAGAGACGTGTGATCGCAAGTGTATTCTCGGGTGAATTGTAGAACCATTGTCATACGACGCGCCGACAGCTTTCAGTATGACGGGGCGTTGCGTGCCAAACTGTCGCAGCCGCAGCGAAAATAGTAAGCCATTTTTTGCGGTGCCACGGGCGAAATATGCTATACGCCGCCGACTCCAATGGCTGCTGCCTATGGGCCATAACAGACAGGCTGCGAAAAGACCTCGAATATGCAATGTAACTGTATTTTGCTCCATATGAATGTCGTCCTTGTATTCATATAGATATTATCGCCTGTATCAAGGTTCAATCTGTACGCGTGTCTAGGACAAGTGTTTGTTTTCGTGCTTGTACCGTTTACCAGCCATTTTTCACGTTCGGGTGAAGTGTAAAAATTGCTTTGTTTACGAGCGCAGTCTGGAAGTTTATTAAAATAATTACAGGGTAACGGTAACAGTTAGCAACGTTGTATTATCAAGTGTTGCCGTTTTGCCGGTATCGTCCACTTCTCATGGTGATACGGATAGTTGTCGCTCCATTGCTTGTCAGCTGTTAGTTGGCTCTCGAGCATTGCGATTCGTTAGTGTGCTTTTGTTTTGTTTAGTTGACGTCGCTGTGTTGGGAACCAGAAATTGCAATAAAATGCACCTTATTGCTTGGTTCATTGGCAGTTTCCAATATCGGCGTATCATTAACAAAAATTGGTGGGCATTCTCATTCGCGTTATCAGTTGGGAATCTCAGCATGTGTATAAAAATTCTTAGAAACAACCTGTACTGTGATGTTTAACTTAGCTTTGGCACATGACTATGGCAACGCTTCAGTAAACCTGCCATTCACATGTTCCTGTCAAAGCGATATAAATATTGCAGTGTGTTCAACAAGCAAGAAATAAAAGCGTGGGTGTTGTTTCTCTAATCACGGCACTGCAGAAGTTGCACATTTCAGTGTACCCAGAAGAACGTTATACGTACAATAATTACGTAATGCATGCAGCCTTAGTCAGCGCGTGCGTGGGTTAGATGAGACAAGGAAGCTACACTGGAATCATTCGAATCAGCATATAGTGTTGCAGCGCAATGCACGCCATTTAAAAGTGCATGCAATTGCAATGACCTGAATTCAGGTCATTCACCTGAATTCAGCTTTCATACCTTGAACACAGGGAATGTTGGACGCGACAGCGCTGTTGAATCGCGCAATCACATTTTCAGCTGTCGTGGGCCGTGATCGCATGCATGCACGCCTAATACGGGTCTCACACGGCCACTTTCGATCGCTATCGAGCCCGATCTGGGTGAAAATTCTCGACTGCGATTGGCTTCCTTCCGCAGTTAGTGCAAAGGAGCCAATCGCGACCGAGAAATTTTATCCCGATCTCGCTCGATCACGATCGAGAGGGCTGTAAGAATTATAGCACCGGTGTGTATGTTCGTCACACGCTGTATTTTAAGCAATGATTACATACTAAGGCACGTAAGCGTAAAATCCAGGTGCGTAAACGTGAGTTGAGCAATCGAGTTTTACTCGCAACGTGATAAAGAATAGAAAAAAAGCAAAAAAAAAAAAAAAAAGTGCTACTGGCCGTGCCGCGCGAGCGCGGCTCCTACGCGTACGGAGAGTGGCTTTACCGCACAACTTTCGAACCCAATATGGCGTTCCTTGGCTGAACTCTGGCTCCCTAAAGGGAGCTTATACAGTAATTCTAAGATTACCAGGCACCTACTGCCATCTGCTGACCCAAACACCAATTAAGCCGCGGGCGAGTGTATTTCGTCCAGAACGCTCAAGGGGAGAACAAATACTGCAAGGACGAGCTGCACTCGTCCGAACGCTTTAGGGAAGCGAAGGCTTAGACGAGCAGGGCTCGTCCAAACGGTTAAGGGGTTAATGAGCAGGCGGCCCCTGTCCAGGCCACCTCTGTCAGCGTACTCGATGGCGTATAAGGTCTACGCTGCCTTGTACTCATGTTACCGAAGAGTTGTGGCCGTAGGAAGCGACCCAGGGTTGGGGGGAGGTCACGTGTCCGAGAAATGGCTAGTATAGCAGTATAGTATAGCCAAACAGCAAGCCAGTAGATTTAGTAGCGTGCGGCAGCCGAGCAGCCGTACTCAAAGAAACAGCAGTGGCCGGTGCAGGACAAGGAATATGCGTTTACTCGTTAGACGCGCTTTTATAGGCAGCGGTTGCTTATCCGCTGCTGATCTCAGTGCACGTGATACCGCAGTGGCGCGTCAGCGCTTGACGTTATCACAATAGCCTACAAACAAAAGTATTTCTCTTTCATTGTACTATATACATCGCTGTTCTCTTGTATACAACACGCTCATTAAGAGTGAAGATCGAATACTCGGAAAACATGTGGAAACAAACTAATTAAGTTTGTCAGTAGACTGGCGCAACGCTAGAATACTATTCTCGTCAAAGAAATAGGGGTGGGAGGTAATTGGGCTTTGTTTTGTTTTCTTCTCGCATGAATAAGAACCGTGCTGCTTCACGAACAGTTAGAGCTGCGTACTAAATAATGACCGACGGAGTTTTGAAGTGAGACGCGTAACAAGCCCAGAAATATGCGATGTCAAATTAAAGAAAAGGGCCCGCAGCTTTAAGTCTAAAACTTACTTGCGCGTTTTTGGTATTTGGTTTTTGGTCTGCAGTTCATGCGAAAAAGAAAACGAAAAAAAGAAACTAAGAAAAACTTATACTTAGTTAAACAAGGGTCCGCATTCGAGACTCCTAGTTCCAGCAGAACGGCACCAGAAAGCAGTACAGCATCGAAGGGAAAACAGTAGCGAAAGAGAATCTGTGGCGTCGGGCGCGGGTCAAAGAGCTCGCCGCGGCATATAAGAGTATCAAAGAGCGGACCTTTCTTGCTTCCTCTTCAGCTAAACTAATTACAACGGCTCGTGTTCGGGCTGACCCGGATCCGCTGGCTTAACAGGGGGCTCCTCGAGTTGTTTGCTCAGCTCCTTAAGGCGAAAGGCAAACCGTCGAAAAGAAGACAGAGGAGAAGAAGGGCGCCGGGTGCCTGGTAGCTAAACGACGCTTTTCATTATTTCCGCCGCGGGCTGCGGTGTCGGTCGTACCTCGAAAAGGCCGCGCCTTTCGACGAATAAACAACGGCTGCACTCTGGATTGCGTCACCGCAGGGGCGCTGCGCTATACGCGATCAGTCGTTTGGCGCGATGCCTCGGAATCTGCGGCCGCCGCTGTGAGAAACACGCCCCCGTCCGAGCATGGCACCGCTCCTGCAGGCTCTCGCAGCCGTTCATCAACTCTGCTGCCCGCGCCATTCCCGCGTCGACGGGGAAGAAGAAACCGTCTGCACTGTAGCGTTCGGATTCCACGTGTCCTTTATATCAGCACACATTGAAGAGAACTATTTCGAAGCTTTCTGAATGCGATCCCGCTCCATGTCTTCTTGCGCGGAGAGGAGGAGGAATAAACATTTTATTTAAATAGCGGGCTGAGGTTCTTGCGGGTGAAGCCCCTATTCCAGGGCCCCACTGGCTCTAGCGGCTCGTTCGGCTTGGTCCAAGGTTGCCTGCTGGATTCGCAGGTCCTACCGGGTGAGTCGCGCCTCCCACGACCTTTCAAGTTCGTTGCGTGTCACGAGGGGTGAGTTTCCCTCTGCTGGCCTTTGTTTGCATTGCCAAGTGATATGTTTGAGGGTTGGTGTGTCGCCGCACCAAAGACAGCAGTCATCGTATTGGGACGGGTGTATTTTGCTGAGTGTGTGTATGTTGGGATATGTGTTTGTTTGTAGCCGTCTCCAGTGCCTGGATTGCCAGCATGCGAGTTTAGGGTGGGGTGGCGCCATTTTCTGCCTGGCGCGTCTTTGGCTGTCGAGGATATCTAGCGGCAGCGTAGGTGGCAGGTATTCCTCCCGGGTCGATGTGTCCGCGGCTCGGAAAATTAGTCCTCGAGCCAGGCGGTCCGCCCGTTCGTTTCCTTGTACACCTTCGTGAGCGGGGCACCATGTGATGATGTGGTCTCCTCGAAGGTTGGTTCCTAGTATGCCTAGGACGCTCCGAGGGAGGACGCCCCTGAGAAACAGTCGGCAAGCGTCTTGCGAATCCGTGAGAACGTGTGCAGATTGCATCTTGCCCTCTGCCTCTCGTATGGCTAGTGCTATGGCTGCCGCTTCGGCCACGGCCGTGCTCTTGGTGCGGATCGTAGCCGACGTGATTGCTTGGTTCCCTCTAGTGACGACCGCAGCAAATGCTCTCAGCCTCGAGGGGTAGGGAGTTACGTCTGTGTAGTGAGTGCTTGGGTCGTTGCGTAACCGTTCGAGTGTCACCGCTCTCGCTCGTCTGCCGCCGGCGTTAAACATGGGGTGCATGTTCTTGGGTATTGGATGCACGTGTATGCGTTCCCTGTCTTGTCTGGGTATTTGGTGCGTCTCCTCCCCGTAGAATTGGGGTGCCAAGGGGTAGTGAAGTCTCTGTAGTAAAGCTGTACCGTGGGTTGTCGAGTTGAGTCTCTCTCTCTGCGCGTTCAAGACTGCCGCGGCGTGTTCATCGTACGTATTGTAAATACCTAGACTCTCCAGACGCTCTGTTCCAGTGCAGTCAGGGAGGCCCAGTGCAGCTTTGTAGGCAGTGCGTATGAGTACGTTGGCCTGCTCTGCTTCACATCTGCGTGAAAGCTGGTATGGCAGAGCGTACGTAATGCGGCTGATGACGAAGGCTTCTACCAGTCTCATGGTGTCGTCCTCCTTCATGCCGTCCTTACTGCGGACGATTCTTCTTATGAGTCTCGATACGCTCCTGGACGCGTGTTTGAGTTTGTTTAGCGTTGACGATACGCTGCCCGCCTCCTGAATTAGCATGCCTAGCACCCTGAGCTCCTGCACTGGCTTCCGTTGATCTCCAGATTGAGGATGGGGGAGCGTGTCTGCTGGGTGTTTATAGGTCTGATTTGTATGAATTCTGATTTTTCCGGTGCACATCTCATGCCTGCTCTCCTCGCGTGTGCGCGGAGAGCAAGCGCGTCTGCGGAAAAGCCCAGAGCATGTCTAACCTTCTGCGGGTATAGTGCCATACCTGTAGGCTCTGCGCAATAATCACGTTGTAAATGAATTTTGTTTGGTCTTCTCGCCTTATTTGTCGACGGAGAATGCTTATTCACAACGCCCGCATCAGATGCAGTGTTCGGGGAAAGTAAAGAAAATGAGCTACCCGAACACGAAGGCAGAATTCGGTTTCTGCGAACTTCAAGCGTTGTGTGATTCTGAATTCCCTCTTGCCTCTTCTAAGGCAGCTTCACTGCGTAGTGCCATGAGTTGAAAGTTTTTCGACGGGATGAACTTTGCGCAGTTATGTGTATGGAACTACGAGAAGAGCACTTTTTTTTAAATTTGTTTTTCTCGCGCAAAGCTACACGACTGCTCGATAGCTGCCCAGCGATAATTGCACGTTTACTTGCTCCGTCAACCGAACGACGATTTCGTTTGGCTGAAAAAAAAAATAATAATAAAAGAAACGCTGGAAGAAAGCGGACAACGTCCGTTTTTGTTTTGTTTTTTGTCTCTCGTTCATTGTGTCGCGTTCTTTTCTGTTTTCAACCTTGCAGTCGAAATTTATATTTCGTAGGAGCTAGGTGTTTTGAACTACCGTGACTTTTATTTGCGATGGAGACAATCTGCCTTGAGTGCCTGATTGTTGCTACGCTTACGATACGGCCACCGAGGCGTTCTGTATATTAGTTACATAAAACCTCGCTGCGCTTGCAATAGGCGGAGGGAATATCCCTAGGGCCTGGAGAGAGAGTCGAAATTTATATAGAAAACAGCAGAGAGTTCGGCCTTAGGTAGGCTCCGCTAGCTTGGTATACTCTGCGCCTAGGAAAAGGTAGCTATGGCGGGTGACGTAAGGAATCACATGGCCGTCGATAGTAATTGGGTCGCGGCACATGGGCTTGGTGCATGAATGCGACGGTGGCACACTTTGTTATCGCCACTTGTAGCGCCTGATGGCGTATATGCACTTCGCTGTAGAAGGCACACCCCGTTGTAATCTTGCACGCAATTGGGGAAGCATGGCTGTGGAAGTCCAGATACAGATGTCATCGTACGCAGTGATGTGTACAGTATATGGATAATCACTGTTGAGAAAGGTCGATTGAGGTCAACGCTGAACAAGGTAAGGCTGAGCAACCCGCCTTTGTGGGACGAACAACGTGACGATGGCTAATATCACCATCGATCGTAGCCATGAAAACTGCACGTATACGGCCACATACTAGCTCACAATCCAGTTTTAAAGACGGCCGTCGACGTCCAAGTCGCTTAAGTATTATGTTCCGTCATAGAGACGTCACCGCCCTATGGATAGAATTTCGATACTGTCGCGCGCACATGCGTAGTCATCACACCAATCATTAGCTAGGCATAAAGAAAAATGTATTTTTAGGGAGGTGTTAATTCACACTTGTCGGAGTCGCCTGCTATTCCTCTTCTACAAAATGAGTAATAAGAAAACTTTGTTAACAGTGGTAGGCAGAAAAAGTGATAGGTGAGTTCATGTCAGCATTAGTTAACCTATTCACACGTACTAAAATATTTCCTGTCTTGTTCCCGCTTGTTACAAAAAAAAAAAAGAAAAACTGAAAAAAAGACAGCGAAGAAATAGTTTAATGATTTAATGTTTGTTTCAAGAGCAGTGACGTATTGCTACCGTGAGTATTTTCACATTGCTTTGGTTTCGCAGATGTTTCATAGAAACAGCACGCTCTACTGGATACGCGGTGTTTATGCGTAGGACACCTCCTCTGTAGCGGTGATTTTGCTTGTTGTGCTCGGCTGTGATGACAGATAGGTATATACGTCGAGAAAGCTCAGCATCACGTATTTTGTCTGAGCTGAGCAGCAGGAGGCTTAGCACATGGTCGCTCCTTGTGATTCATAAAATCTAGGGAGGTCGATCCGGTAAACACGCACCTGTTTCTACTGCGCGCCGTCAAGTTGCGAGTCATGCGCCCAGTGACAAGCATAAGGGTGCGTCCCGGTGCGAAAACTGTCGCTATGGTGCCATATCATGCACCTAGCCGCATGCCCCGCCTCCCACCGAACAGAACGTGCAGAAAATATTTCTTTAAAAATACGCTCGCGCTTTCCGCTTTCCACGCATTCTCGCACTCATTCGAGTATTTCTTGGAGGAATTTGCGGTTCAAAAGCAGGAAAGAGGATCGCAGGGAACTTCACTGTACTCTACATATAAGGAATATTCAATGCGCAAGGGCGGAGCTTGACGCGTTGGTGAATCCGGAAATGTGCGAATGCAAGAAGCGAAAGCTCTGCGGTCGAATTCAACCAGCGCGCCGCCCGTCGTCGCTTCTTTAATGCCCCTCGAGCAGCTTTTACACTGCACGGCGATTTGTTTAAAAAAGTGACCATCAGAGTAACGGAGGCCAAGGCCTGCATAATGTAGCAATTCCGTTGCCTCGATTCTTTTCCTTTCTTATCCACCGCTCACGAACGGCCGCTCCTGGTGATGGTGTATGCGGACCCCCGCTGGGACCACTGACGAAGAGTGACAAGGAAACGATTTAGAATAGGATTGTTGCATTATCTCGGTTTAAGAACTTTAGCCCATGTGCATCTAGCGAGGCAGTCTAACGAACGTCGATCACGGCACGCATTGTATGAGAAAATTTCCTTCAGGCAGATTTCTGCTATTCTGCTATTCTTTTTGCTGTCTTCGTCGGAAAAAAAGAAAGTCTGTTTTAACGAGAAGCGAGTGCATTCGGCATGGTGAAGAAGTATTAGCAACTCTGTAATCTTTGTGAAGTCATTATTTTTGTTCAGTTTGGAAGGTCCGCGCGACAGGCGCAATGCTTCTCCACAGAGACTCTTTTATATAGGCGCTAGCTTAAGTGGTGAGTGCACCACTCGAAATCGAGATATATGAACCAACCAATGTCTCTGTATTTCCGCATTGGGAAAAAGAGATCTACTTCCATACCAGACATCTTATGCGTGTAGCGATAACGTCTTCTTTTCTCTATTGCCCCCTCCCCCCCCCCCCCCTTTTTTTTTTCTTTCTATTCCTAAATCAGATACCGACGAGGAGGAGAGTTAAGTTCGGCCCATGTTCGGGCGGAGCTCTACTCCCGTAAATGAGGTCCCTACTACGTCGTTTGTCTCGTATTGTCTACAAAAGCGGTCGTATACGTTTGGCGCAGTTCTGATTGCTCAAAATGACGGACATATGTCGGTCCTTATGTTCTCTATGCCTGGTTGAGTTCTGCGCCGCGCCCTTGACTTCGCCGTTGGGTTGGCCAACGAATCGATCGATCACCAAAGGGCAAAAATTAACTCGTGCTAAGCTGGTATAGGTCAACATTCCTCATCCTTCTCAACGTTTGTTCGGAAGTAAGCTATAATTTCTTGGCTGGGAGAATCGCATTTGACAGCCGAACTTCGCTTTCTAGTTCTTTCTCACGAAAAACCTCGGCAACAGTAACCGTCACCGTGCCGTCCAGAAGTGCGCAACTCTCGGAATACGTCAGCGGGCGCCAGCCATGTTGGCGCTGACAGGGATCCCCCCTGTTGTTGCAGTGCGCGTGCGTCACTGCGCGTGTGTGACGCACGTGCACCGACATTATCTACGTCACGATTACTGCCTTTATATAAAAGGTGGCCACATTTGTGTTGATTCCCCATAAATATATGTTGTTACTGCCAATAAACCTTGCTCTGGCACAGACCTGTGTTATTCCGCGCAGTCCGCAGAAGTCACAACACCCCCCGACAAAACAAAACAGCTCTGTATGACTGGTACGGGAATTTGGCGGTGACCTCACCACCCGCCTTCCACGTTTACGTATTTTTTCTTCTTCACAACTATGCTTCTGACGTCGGTTAAAGCGGCACTTTTTTGTTGCACGAAGGTAACCGACCAGCCCGCTTTATATTTTGCTGCTTGGTGCCATTAGAGACAATCCTAACGGCACTCTGGTAAGTAAAAAAAAAAAAAATGCAGCTTGGAGCCCCTTATAAGCAGCGATAGACCGACATGATTTTGTAGCGCAAGAATACCGGAAGGGAAAGATTAGCAACGACAAACGGAGCAGAAAGAAAGATGGCGGTACACCAACAGCTATTTATTAAGCACAAAGCTTGCTACATATATATCGCGCACACACTCTCTACACCAGGGGGCATCAAAGAGCAAAGGCCAAGTCATCTTGTATGCGACAAACTTAGCAGTCTCACTTCCGCGTCATATACTGAAACAGATGTTTGACTAACACAAGCTTGACCACTGATATGAATATGATATACCTCTAGCATTTCCCACGTGGGTTTATCTCTACTCATGCCGAGGATCCTCACCTCAGAAAAACATGGCTCACAGCAAAACAACCTGCAACCCGCAGAAAGATGCACGCTCATAAGCTTTTTTAAATTGTTGGCGTGTCTCCTCATTCGGTCGTTGCAGATCGTTCTGCTGTGAGCCACGTTTATTGCATACTGCTAAGTTTATTGCATACAAGATGACTTGTCCTTTGCTCTTTGCCTTCCCCTGGTGCCGAGAGTGCGCACGTGATATACGTATATGTAGCAAACTTTGTGCTTAATAAATGGTTGCTAGTGTAGCGCCGTCTTTCTTTCTGCTCTGTTTGTCGCTGCTAATATAGCCTTGCCGGTATTTTTGAGCTAAACATCATGTCGTTCAGCAAGCACCAACTCGCCCCCCCCCCCCCCTCCCAAAGAAAAAAAAAAAAAAAGAAGTATTGTGAAGCAGCGGTAGGTCTTCTGCTTTCGAGCGATGCTCCAGAATCTCCAATATCGTTCTTTGAGTAGTGGCCAGTCACCATGCACGAGTCGCATGGGAGCTCACAAAACAACCCTTGAGGTATGGCTTGACAAAGCGCAGTTAAAGAGACCATTGTTGTTTCATTCTGGAAAATCCGAGCTCTGTTACGAAAAGGTCTAATTGGCATCACTTTCAATTTGCAGTTCAGTGATCGTGTGATCGACCTGTTCCTGTGCTACCTCCATCTCGTTAGATATTTTAGCAAATAAGATGGCATACTAAATTCGGCTTTGACCTTGAATATTGTTATCAATACTAAGTCAAGTGCGCCAGCGCGAACGTAAAATTTGGAGCTAGTATGTTGATAGCATATGCGCTATCACCGTTTTGCCGGCCAGTGTATTACGGGTGATTAACGTGTATCCGCAGGCCGCTTGATTCCTTTCTTGATAAATGCATGCGCGAGCACCGGTGTGATAAGGCAGTGAACGGGTGTCCCGTTTCGGTAGTGACAGTACCATTCGGGAAGGTCCATTACTGCCGTTCTCCGATTCTGTGTCAACCAGTCATCGCGTGCTGTTTTTGTCGAGATGGGCTCATTTTCTGAATCAGCATCACGTGAAAAGAAGAAATGTACTGGCCCTCAATTGCCTAAACGGATGAAATAAAGGACTGCGTAGTTCCTGGTTCTTCTGGGCTTTAGTCGAGAAAATGGTTTCATAATTTTGAGAAAGTGCGGTGCGCGAGCAGCGAGCATTTTGTTTCAAGCGATCGATTTGGAGAAGCGAGCCTGCAGCCGCGCCTGTCCTCTTTTTGAACGTTGCCAGGCGCGCTGCTTGCGAGGTAGAAGTTTTCATTTACGTGAGCGAGTTTTTAGAAGTAAGGACGTCGCCTAGCGCAAGCGAGCTTCGTGTAAAGGATACGGCATTTCGAGACATAGAATCAGCCAGAGAACCGAGGCGGTCGAGATTCCAAAACGACGTTTCCCGCCGCTTCACCGCTGATTTTTACTGCCTTCTTTTCTCAGTTTGCAGTTGTTCAGTGAAACAATGTATTCACTTGCGTAATGCCGCGACCTTTTCTTTCATCCCAAATTTAGGATGACCTATTATCTGGTGCCAGGTCTCATTGCGTTCGCCAAAAAAAAAAAAAAAAAAAGCGACATCAGCGGCCGTGAAACGTCTCGGACATCATTATAACGGAACAGGCTTTTCAAGTAACGTCATAAAGTATTTTTCGAACGACTATATTCCATCGCAGTGCAGCGAAGGCTACGGGTCGCGTGAACCAGGTAGAAAAGATAGCCAGAAGAGGGACACCTTTATTAAGGCCTTATATGTCTCATCGTTCAGTCGACCTTCAATGTCCTTAAGCGAAAACCGTGTCGTCGAAGCGAAATCATACACGATGACGACTCGGTGTAGTAATTCACTTACTACACGGACCCGGCATCGTGTCTTACCTATATGCAAACGCTCACGCAACAATTGTGATGGTGCGCGGGTCAAGCACGCAACGTTCATGCTATAGTCTTGATGGTGCGCGAGTCACCGTCGTCATCGTGTTAAGATAGAGTTAATTCAGGCACTCAAACCCACGACCTTCGGTGGGAGCGGTACCCTCGAGCTTTGTGGGACTCGAACCTTTGGCGTTAAGGCGAAGGTAATTGAGGCACAGTTAATTAATATAGAGTTATTTCAAACACTCGAAGCCACCACCTTTAGTGGGAGTCGCACCCTCGATCTTTGGCGCGAGTCGAAACCACGACCTTTGGTGTTAATTAGGGCGAGGTTAATTAAGGTACAATGAATTAAGGTAGCGTCAATTAAGGCGCTCGAACCCGCGACCTTTGGTCGGAAAAAACAAGTAATAAGAAGCAACAACGCATTCGAATGAGAATGTCAAGTGATTTAATGAACGTCGCTTGAGCACGCAGGCTATCGCCTTCACCTTCTTTGTCGTATGCTAAAGTGACTGCCAATTTTTGTCAGCCTCCGATCGCTCTCCGCGCAACGCCGACTGAACGGAAGCATCACGGAATGTTTGGTAGCGCACAATGGGCGAGACCTCCTGCCTGCTCCGAAACACACTGACGTGAGCCCTAGCACTCGCAGCCCTGCACGGAATCGGGGATACGGAGTATAATTTTCAATCTGCTACTCAATTGTGACCTTGCCGAAAAGTGTACATAATATAACCACGTGAAAGCACTAATGAACGCCGTACAATAGATACGACTATCGGCGGCCCAAGAAACGTCGGTTCCATGCTGTGTGACGATGTATATATAGATTCGATGCCTTGTGCTAAAGCAAGCAGCTTGAAGTAATGCACCTACGTTGCTTGTTATTCTTATAGAGACCAGCGCGAAAAACAGGACAAACGCATGCGGGAGCATAGGCGGTCACTAAACAGGCATAATAGCGTTCATGTTTGGTAATTATTATGAATGTACGTTTTCTGATAACCCCCAACTACCTACGAATTCACCGACTCCAACGTCACATGGGCACTGCTCTTTTTTTCCCAACTTTCAGTTCCTCGGTAAATTATTTTTAATTTTTTTTTGTCTTTCTGAATACGGAATCTCCCAAATGTGAAGGAAACACTGGGTAAATGACGCTTCCACCAAGGGCATGGTTTCGATTTCCGAAAAATCTACAGGTGCATACATATACCACGGCATCGTGTCTCTAAGAATGCTCGCTTTCGTCTTATCCGACTACGCTAGTTCGAATTATCGACGCACTTTCTGTTTATTCCCAACAAAGATTTATTACTAGCCGGGCTAATTGGCTGACGCGTATAACAAGAAAGGAGGCGGTTGGTTCACATGTGTAACGAAGAAAGATGGCTACCAATTGAGACAAACCGCAGAGCAAGAACAGACAGGGTGGTCTGGTGTTCTTGCTTTGTGGTTCGCCACAATTCGATAGCTTTATCGCTTTAGTATATCTTCATTACTTTCACCGAGGGCTCCTCAGACGGTGGCTTACCGCCAAGTGGTTTAGTCCCAAGAATATATATATAGTCACAAGCAGACGAAGAAACAGACAATAAAGCCAGAGAAACCATCGGGGAACTTCTATGCCATGTTTAATTGAAATGCACGAATAATAAAACGGTTGTCACTAGCAAAAAACTCGAGCCCATCGAATTCCCTTGTTCTTCTCGCTCATTGTATAGCGAGAGCCTCGAGTGCGGCAGTTTTGAAGCAATGAAGTGTAGCATACGAAGGTTTATTGGCCGGTTGCCTGCTCCTAAGCTCACGTACTGCGTGACGCCTGGGGTAAAAAAAAAAAAAGAAGAAAAAAAGAAAAGAAAAAGAAAACGTTAGTTCACATCTGCCAACATAGTCGTGGGCAGCGCTGGCTAACGCTCCCAGGCCTAAGCTTGTAGTACACATACGCAAACGCCCAAGAAAGTGGATGGGAAGATGACCGCTGCGGTAACTTAATTGGTAAAGCGCTGCACGCGTAATGCGGAACATGCGGATTCGGCTACCAACTGCGGCAAGCTATCTTTTCGTCTACTTTCACTTCCCGTAGCCTTGCCATTTCTACATTTTCATTAAACATGACAATTAACTTCCCCTATCCCCTCTATATACATACAGAAAAATTTTGTAAACCGCCCTCCAATTTTTCTGAAGAATAATTTTCGAAAACGCAAAGCCCTATTGTTACTAACTATCACCTGGGTTAATTTTTAACCAGTTTCCCCGATGAATGCGCTTTTTGCCCGATGTTTCTGTGTCCTGCGCTCTTCGAATTTCGTGAGTGATTGCGAGCCCGGAACAGGATGCGAGGAGGTAAACTATCCTGCTTTCCACCTCCTGCTTCATCCTGTGAGCCGTGAATGGCATTCCCTGCATATCCTGCAAACGCACAGCGATGTGTTCGTTTCCGTTTTCTCCGTGTATTCTCTTGGAGTATACTCGAAAAGCTTGATATCTGCACGCTGCTGTAGAAAAACCTTGATGATTTTTGTTTCCAGGGACTGCACACAAGCAAACATCTCTGTCAGTAGCTTGTAGGAGTTTTCACGGGTTGCTTTCTTTTTCTTCTTTTTCCATGTCCAGAAAATTTGGACATTGCCTTGTCGGCATTTTCAAAGAATTATATTTCAAAAGGCCGTCCGAATTTCAACAACTTTCAGTTAGCAGAGGGTTCGCCCCTTTTATTACCCTGCGTATTTACGGCACTTAGTCTTAACGTCTTTGCTACGTTATATAGCAGTGTTTTGGTCAGGATTAAAATGCAGCAGGAGAGTTACGAATGAGTGCCGTAAATACGCATGTTGTTAGAAGGGCATACTCTCTTGTCGTTGCTAACTGAAAGTTGTTGAAATGAGGGCGGTCTTTTGAAAGGTAATTTTAAAAATTACTGTCCATTGAGTTACGCTGGTGCATTGCGGTGAAGTTTGACAGAGGGCCGCCAGGTATCTGGGTATCAACTTCTTCCTATTATTATTATTATTATTATTATTATTATTATTATTATTATTATTATTATTATTATTATTATTATTATTATTATTATTATTATTATTATTATTATTATTCAAGGACGTAGGGTTACAACAAAGGCGAAGATATACAGCATGCAGCTCGCTGGAACAGGAAATGAGGGCTCCTTTCTTGGCCTCACTTTTCTCTTTTCCAATTAACAGAATTTTAAAAAAGTAGGGATAAAGTCGCAAGAGCCCCACGTTTCTGGAGCTGGCGGTTGACTTTTTATCGCTACATAGTCACGTGTACTTAATAGGCACGAACCATAGAGCGATGGCAGCAAGTACTTTTTTTTCCCCCCTACTTTACTCAGATGCTTTAAGGCGGCTTCTGAGCTTCCAGGTACATTGATGATTCTACATGTCCCGGCCATTATTCTACATGATTCTACATGATCCATTATAAAGGCATAGCGTTCTGTTGCGTTCATATTTCGCTTATGATAATTTCTTTCAGGTACACTTAAACATCACCCGTGTTCAGTCAACGCTTAGGTAGCGCATATTTCTGCCGCGACACGAGAAGGAGGAACATGGATTTATGTTATAGTTTCATAACCTTGGCTACGCCTTTGCATTGTCCTACATGTACGGTCGCAGCAGTTACTCCTCGAGCTAATTGATGTACGCTTGCGTCACAAGCCCGGTGTTACGGAAGTGCATTAATATGCACGCTCATTTCCTTGTGTCTTTCGCGAGATCACTTGCGCCATCGACGACCCTTCGAGCGATCGATTGAGCGAGAGAACAAAAAAATGGCAATTAGTGTCATTGGCGTGGCGTCGGGCGAAGGCACGCGCTCGCAGCGCATTACACGCGCGATAACAGAGCCTGCGTGATTAAAGCTGGTGACTGTGGATGGCAAAACTGGAAACGACTCGCTGACCGCGCTAATCCACGCTCCAAAGAACACCTGCCAACTCGAGGCGCTTCATTGCGGCAACTCTGCCTGCTTGACCTGTCCGCCAAAAAGGAAATCACGAAGAAGAAGAAAAAAAATAAGAACGAGAAAAGACGTTACCGGCATCGAAGTACCTTCGTACACATGAGATGGGCTACTGCGGATGTGTCACTGAATTTGATTTCCTGGCGACGAAACGATGTGCCGCTTGCGTCGCGAGAAAGAGGCTAAGCCGCTGCATGCTGTGCAATAAATACGCGCCCTTCCTCGAGTCACAACTTCTTACGAGGACGTGTAAACGTGGCGCTGTCGATTCGTTATCACAAGAGCAAAACAACGCGCGGACCGGTGAACAGACAGTTAAATAAAGTGTGCGGTATGGCGAAAAGGGCACATTCTCTCAGGCCGAGGTGCCCTCGTACTTTACAGCACGTGTCACACTGTCGCACTCCATTACGCGGCAGGGTGCAGTGTCAGTCGATCAGGGGGGCGGCCTAACGCCAGGCACGGCGCCATCAGGTCGGAATTCAGCTAATTGCTTTTCTTTAATTTAACTGGGGCAATGTTGCCAAGGTCAGTGTCAAGCAACCCCCCCCCCCCCCTCCCCTCCCTCTTCAGCCCTTGTCACCCGGCCTCTGAACTGGAAACTAAGCTCGAGATTACCATTGGCTAGGCTCTTTTTATTAGCCGGCCCTTCTGCCTCTGCGCTTTTAACTTCGACTTGCCAAAGATCAGCGCGAGAGGCACTGCAGCACTTGATTGCGTCCGAGGGCTCGCGTGAACTTAGTCTCTTTAGTTCTCTTGGCACGTCATGAAAATTTTAAGCACTGGTGGCAGGTGGTAAATGTATGTATGCTAGGTTAAGAGGGTAATTCTGGTGGAGCAGAAAATCGATTGCAAGGGCCGAAGGATGGTTAAGGTATAGTGTACCTCGCTCAACAAAAGCAATAACGGTCGCTCGTTAACTTGCGGTTGGCAGAGCCAACTTGGGTGAAGGGCTTCGACGATCGAGAGACAGTGACCATGAAACTGTGGCTGATGCATGAAATACCTATAGCTGGGTGCTGCTCTACCACGGCGAGCAGTCATTGCAAATACGTGTCCGTTTGCTTCCTCACAAACAATGCTGAAAGTTGATCGTAAATGCTCGTTGTTTGTAAGTGTAGTTGTTTACGCTTTTATGTTTCATCGTTAGCGGAGAAGTGCTTCGTAACCTTGATAATATAAGGTCTTGCATCCCTGAATAGTGTACTGACAGGGCACCGATCACGTAGTGTAACTGAGGGAGTTTCTTCGAATGCTTAAGATTTTTGTTAAAGTTGAGAGCTGAACACTAGTCTTGCAATTTGCAATGCGCACTTCTGCCGAGGACAGCATTGGTATTTGAATGAACACAAAGCATGCGGCAAATACAATTTTAAAAACACCTTTAGCAAGCAACCGCCAGAAGACAAGCTGTACGTTAAGCAGTTTGTCTAACTTGTTTTCTAAAACATGCTCATGTTTTATTCTTTTCAACGGCTACGTCGTGTTGACTTCCTTCTTATACTTTCACGGGTAGGCGCTCTATAGGAAGTGTTGAGGATCACGCGTTTTCAGTTTACGGTGCGTATTTTGCGTTCCAAGCTCGTAAAGTTTATTAAGCATGAAGTTGCATTCGAACTTCGGTTTTAAGCTCTCACGCGCTGTTTTTGCGCACACAGAATCGCCTGAAGTAAGTCAGTAAACAAACCAGACAGCTAAAGTTAAAACAGTTTTCTTCCCTCAGCATTTTCACTTGCGTTTTTCAAGAAGTCTTATCGATGTGTGATTAAATATCTGACGTCCCAGTGACCACACTGACATCTAGAGGATATCCTTTGAACATGTATACTGCAGGATATAGATATCCCTGGGATGGGATTTATGCAGTTTATGCGTCCTGAGGACATCGTGCATGCTGGAAACATTGCGCGTACAGTTTGCGGCCTTTTTCACAGTGTTCTCTATAATAAATATTACGTTCGCAGCAGACGCTGTGTGACAGACGCAACGGGCAGAACGCCCACGCGGATTAATCAGGGGCCGAATTCACAAAGCTTTCCATTCGTAAGCGCATGTTCTTTGCCGTTGGCTGACCGCCTTCACTAATAATATGTCCAGCATCAGGATTGGCTGGACTTAAAAGAATTCTAGCGTAAGAGCTTTTTATAAATATGGGACCAGATATGTTGCGTGCATACATGTGTGTGTGCGCGCGCGCGCGGAAGTGCACTGTATTTTTTTATTCTTCTAGGCCTTCTGCCAGGCACAAGCGGCATATTAAACAAGCTAAAGCTTTCAACGTAAACTGCGTCATAATTAAGCCAAGTACGATGCACACATGAGCAGCGCTCATGATAGCTTCGGATAACTTGAAGATATAAAAATTTATAAATCTGTCACGAGGAAACTATAAAACAAAGACTCTGGGAGGACAACTATTCCATACCTGACAACTTTCCCGACCAGTCCTCCCGATTGTACGGACATGACCATAAATCTCCGGAAAAACTGCCCCAACCCCACCGCGAAACAAATAACAATAATAAAGAAACCCCCATCATGCAGCGCAGCCGCACTGTAATTGCCATTATGCGTTAGGTAGTTTGGTGAAGTCAGATTTAAATCCAAGCCATTTGTGTGCAGGTAGTGTAGGCCTAGCTCAGTTCGCTTCAGATTTATACATGTGTTGAGGATCGCGTGAGGCAAAGGTCTAATATGCGTTGCATAATTGTCCGTTCGCTTAACTTAGCTTCGCCGTTATGCATATTCGTTCTGTGGTGAAGCACTTGAAGACTGAAACGAGCTATCATGAGACATAGTACATGTTCCTTAATTATAAACGCATGCATGCAGTGTCTCCAGTCGCCATACGAGCACCGAGACGTCTAATAACTGTACTGCCAGCCATTCAGAGCTGTTTCTGACGTTGCTGTGGTCCATAAAAAAAGAAAAGAGTGACTGTCATATTTTTTTTTCTCCTTTTGTCGTTTTCCCACCACTACCTAGGCGAATCTCCGGGATTTCGAGGTCCTCATGTTGGAAGGTATGCTAGCCACGTGTAGGCCAAAAAAGGTCCAGATGCAGTATAATTGGGACGTCCTTGGTAGGATATCCAAAATTAGATGTCCAGCGGACGAGCTATATGTCGCCGAAACAGTGCATGGATATTGGGACATGATTATATGTCCCACGGACGAAGTGTTTTCACTAGGGTGAATGTGTGGACTGCTCAGAAATGCTGTGACTAAATGGTTCTACTGCATAAGTGGAAAGCGCGTTGTCCACGGCGACGTCGTGGCGACATTGCACGTTCTTTTTCTAGACAGTACTGTGTACAGCTTAGGTCGCGAATTCCTTATGTGTAGCTTTCGTGGGCGTGGCTACAACATGAGGCGTGTTTCACAAGTGGGGCAGGATTCGCAAAGCTTTTCATTCTGTTTGACGTGGGCCTGCAGCCTTCGCTAATATGTCCAGCTTCAGAATTGGCTGGAATTTGCTATTTCGAACAATTCTAGGGCAAGAGCTTTTTGTGAATAGGGGCACTGATCTTTCCGGATGGCTCTGAGTAGTGAGACTTAGATGTCGCGCACAACTTTCGAGCTTTTCGCAAAACACGTGTCTGAGTCTTATAACGGGAAGAACTCACTTTTTTTTTTTGCGAATCCGCATGGGCGGGGCGATAGCCAGCAGATGTAGAAGGCTACACCCGCCCCAATACTGCCACTCGCACAATCGATGACATACATATTTCGCGCAGATATCGGATATAGCTGCCGCACGTTTAATGTTTGGCGGGGTAAGCAGAGTGAGTTGGTTGGTATATACCATAGAGAGGAGAGACGGCTGTTACTGAAATATAGAAACAATGCCACCGTACCAAAATATTAGTGCCTTGTTTTAAAATGTTCACAACTCGACACGTCCTCTGTTGCGCGCGCTTTCTTATTTTTCTACGTTGAGTCTCACCTATATCAGTGTCGGTTGTATGTGAAAAAAATTACACCTTCGAATATCAGTGTCATCGAAAGCTTCCGAAAGCCGCCTTCAGTTTGAGCATTTTCATTGCATTCGCGTGTCAGGAAAATCTTTTGTGCTTGCCTCCATTGCTCGTATGACAACATTCTCCTGCAGCCTTTTCCTGCGCATTGTCGTGTCTCCTAGCCGCCTTCGTGCTACTTTTTCTTGTGGCGTCGTCCTTTCCTGAACTATATGCCACGCTGTTTTTCAAACGGGGCACTGTGACGTAGTGTGTGGCGGGTGGGGTAAAACGAAAGAAAGAAAGCTCACGAAAGAAAACCGAGGCCGGGTTAAGATTAGGCTCGGCGACAAAAAAGGAGACCAAGGAAAACAAAGCCAGTGAGGTTATCCCGAGACGGGCTATAAAGCACCGTAAACATACGAAAGGAACGAGTTTCGTCGCGAAGCTGCCATTTGTTTTTCTCACGCGAGCTGGTTTTCGCCGGAGCGCAGTATGGGGCCGCAAGCGTACGCACAGACGCAGGCGAACGGGGCGCGTTGCCACTGGCGGCAGCGGAGGGGGATCAGCAGAACGGCTCAATTTCAAGAGAGCCCATATATCGCGCCACAGCGACAGGCGCGGTGTTTGTTGTTCCTTTTTTTTTTTTTTTTGCTCCCTGAGCGCGCGTGACACAAAGAAGAACCATACACAGCGCGGCTGACTGCATGCGAACGGTTAGCGCAGTTGTCTTGCGTCCGATGAAACTCGCGCTCTCGCGATTCTGGCGCACTTATCCGAACCGCGGTACGTGGACTGAATTTGCGAGTCGCCCCAAAAGCACTCACAGAAGCTGAAAAAAAAAAAGAACTCATCACGGGGGAGAGGAAGGCAGCCGTGGGTGCAGTGGCGCTCAACTTTCATTTCGCTACCTAGTCGTGCAGTGCTTTAAGTGGATTGGGTATACCAGGACGAATGTAGTACCTGTACACACGGAAGGTCCCATGAAAGCATTTCTCTCTCGCACCCGCTATAGAGTCCTATGCCAGCGCGCTCTCTGTTCACTGCGCGTCGTACCGCAGCTGTTTTCGGCATGTTCGAGAATTAACGTGAGAGACAATGGCCAGTGAAGAAAGCACAGCGCCGCTTGTTGGCAAGGCGTGCGTGTTCTTCGCTCGCCAGCGCTTTTCTTTCAGTGATGCGGGAAAAATTGGTTCAAGTCTCCTTATTGGTGAACAGAACGTGACGCTGCATTCCAAAAGAAAATCGACTGCATTACTGGACAGCGCCGCTGTACAAGAGTGCCGCTGTAGGCTGCGGGACGGAAAGCTCAGTGGCAACAGGGCGAGAAGACGACACAATTTCGTTCTCTATGACGACAGTGCGAGGTCTGCCGGGCTCTCAGGCAGCCGTGCCATGCGGGCGCTCACGGCCGCGACGGCTTTAAAGAAACTGGGCCTGCTTGTTCTTCGCCACTGTCGGTTCGCCACGGCGTTTCGTCGGAGGAGCGCGCCTTTCTGCTGCTCGCGTCCCGCGAAACAACGCGGGTCCCGAGTCACGCGCGCGGGCTTTCCCCCCTCCTTCTTTCGTGGGCGAGCAACTTACCGCGTGGGCGTTGGGGCTGGGCATCGTGCGGGGCGCGCTGGCGCGGCGGGCGTCGGCGGGACGTCGTGCGCGGAGGCCGCGCTGCCATGCATTGCGGGCCAAGGGACCGCACGCGTTCCGCCGACCCAGCTGGTGTACCTCTACGCGGCGCTTTCGATTAGCGCCGGCCCTCACCAATCGATGGCCCCGTCTCGCGCAGGCCCGCGGCTCCGCTGCCTCCGCGCCCCCTGGCGGCCGCGGCTGGTTGTTGCTTTTGCAGCGTGAGTCGGCAAAAAGGCTGGCAGGAAAGAACAGGTTGCTAAAGGATGCCGCGGCTGCGTAAGGGACGGGCCCATGCTCCGAGAAAGGGGATCACGGGAAAGAAGTTGGGGGAGGGAGGGGAAGAGAGGGTAACGAGCCAAGCGCGAGAAGAGAAATAGCAGTGCACTGAGGGCATGAATCCGACTACGGTCTTCGGAGACCCCTCAGCCTTCTTCTTGATGCCCGGACGTGCGGTATTTTCTTATCCGCGGAGAGAGTCCGTCCCCTTGAGTGTCGTTCTCGTTTGGTTCTTCTTTATTCTTGTTGGTTCTTGTTCTTGATTGAGAACGGAAATCGCAGCTGGCCGGCTGAGTTGGCGCGATTGCAAGCCTATAGACGAAGAGAAAAAGAAATAGCGGGCTTTTTATATGTAGTTAAAGTAAAGATTTTTCTTTGCTTAGATTTTTCAAAAGATACGGCGTACTCTTATCGGTTTTGATGCGACGACATATTGCCTGACTCTTTTCGTTGACTCCATTTTTTCGGCTTAAAAGCTTACTCGGATCTATTTGACTGACCAGTTTCGTTCAGCTGATTACCTATATTTTTTTTCCCTCGATGGCTATTCACATGACGGTGTGCCTGTTTCTTCAGTAACATCCATTCACTATAGCGTGTTATGACCACTGGTTGCTTGTGCTCAATTGTTGACAATGCACTGTGTTTATAAACAATGTACAACGTCGTTGCACTTGGAGCGGTGCCCCTCCGTCGTCATCAAACGTACAAAAACATAGCATGCGTACCAACCACGAAACTAAGTTCGTGTTAAATAAGTGCCGACATGCATGGCAAAATAGTAACGCGCTAATTGGAGTCACGAATTCTCATGCTTCCGACATTGATGCTGGTCAGTCCTGCGCTTAATTCACATCACTTCCATGTGATCAAAGTTTCAAGTTTGCTTAATTCCCGAGAACACATGCCTTTAAGCTTATTTTTCTTCCGTGTGCCATATCGCCCTTGAAGATTTCTTTTATTTTTTCCCCCAACAGAATAGGAGAAGATAAAGCGGCACGTGTAATTTTCTTTTCATTCTCCTTTTGAACAAAGGCTCACGGGTTCGTATCCCGGCCGCAGGGCCGCATTCCGATGGGCGCGGAATGCAAAAAACTGTTACCATGCTTCGAGTGTGCGCTAAAGAACCCCAGGTGGTCGGAATCAATCTGGAGCCATCCACTACGTCCTTTATCATAGCCCAATGCGTATAGCCTCGGGAAGCCATACTCCAGAATGCAATACTTTCTATTTTCTCGTATTTTTCGTTTTAAACGCAAAACAGGTAGTCGCAGGTGTCGAAGGCCCTTCGCTGCTCGCCGCTTACACTCGGCTGCGTCCAAAAAGGCACCGAGTAAAGAGTAAATTTTTCTTTCCACTTCAGCATCGGCTCACAGTTGCCGCAATGCACCGCTTCTGAGGTTTGGGTTGTATTGGCGCATGCAGTCGACGAACTACGAACTTTTAGAAGGGCGAAAGGCAAGATAAACCCACTGCGTAAGACTCGTACTCTAGTCTCCGATATTTGATTCGTGCAGACCCGTGGAGGAGCAGGCTGTTCGACGGGCTCGGGGGCTCGTGCTAAGCCTCTTTAACGAGGTGGGCAGCGCGCGTATTTTCCAGATGCACATGCCTTGACGTACTAAATGCTCTAGCCTATTGCCATTCATTCTAAGGCGCGCTGAGAACTGCTCGGTGTAAATCATTGCACAAGTTTCTTCCTGCTAATACTAATGACAGTCTGACTGATTGATGAATTGCCATGAAAAAATATGGAAACGAGGAAACAAAGTTGAATGTTTAAGCAGTTGTCCCATATGCAAGGATAAACGAACCGTACCTAAGAAAAACGAAAAAAAAAAAAAAACGAGAAGAGCGGGAAAAAGAAAGAAATAACACTGACAAAAAAAGGAAAGCAGAAAGAGAGAGAGGGAAAGATCACAAGAAACGCAACCTCGCAAAACCCTTAAGGTGCATTCACATTAGGCCGACAGGACACCGATTTCGGTCTGCCGACTGGTGGCGGCAGCTGTTTACAGGACGGAAAACGCTGTGGCCAACGGTTTGAAGGAAGGAAGACGCCGTCGCCAACAGTCGGCAGACCAAAATCGTTGTCGTGCCGGCCTAGTGTGAATGAGCCTTTAGGGAGCGAATCTAAGGTGACCAGAAAGGCTTCCTTCATTGACGGCTGCGGTGGTAACGTCCCAAAGGCGACGAAAACATGACATTAAGGCCAATAAGGTAGAGTTTTTAACGACAGTAAAAACTAAACGGAGAAATCAACTGGGGAAGCTCTGTCGCCGTCTTCTAAACCACGTTGTTGCGTAAAAAAAAAAGGAAAAAAAAGAAGAAAAAAAGAAGAAAAAGGTGTAACACACAGGAAAGGTGACCAATAATAATAATAAAAAAAAATCCAGTGGCGGTGACAAGAACAGTAACATGAAACATGACGGCGGGAGGTGTAACGCTATTTGAAAGCATTCTGGGCGCATTTTTCGCGTGGCATCGCTTCCGTCGACGCGCATCCGCTTTACGCAACGCAGTGCCCAGGTGTTTTTTAAAGCGAACCTTTCTTTGCGAACTCTCCCGGACTTGTCTGAGCGTGACTACCGGGTGCTGCTGCCGTCTTGCCGATAAGCTCATGCTTAAAAAAAAAATGAATTACATGTCCGATGGTACGTGTGACGTTTGGAACCTCGGTCTCCCAAGCACAGCAACCCGATGCTCTGACCATCAGGCCACAATCGCACGAACACGTCCACCGTGCCAGCGTGAACTAGATCTTCGAGATGGTCTCCGCGTGCGTCACATTATGTATCACGGGTGCGCCGGTGCGCGAGCGCCACGCCAAAGATGCAGAAATGAAAGGGGCAGATTTATAGCATCTCATTAATGGCTTCACATATATTCTAAGATGTGCGTTGGAGCTGCATGATTTTATTATTTTAATGACTCGTAACGTATGGGTAGTAAGGTAATTTAATCCGTGCCGTATAGAACACATTCTGGCCTTACAATGAAGCTATAGTGCATGTAGCGTAGGATGGACGGCGCCCGACGCCGGGCTCCACTAGTAGCTATATACACCAAGCCCCAAACACGTCGCGGAATACGTTCATCGTGGTGTACCGGTTAACTCTCGCCCGCTGTTTGTGTATTACCCACCCACTGCTTGAAGACCGAATAGAACAGGCACGGGAAGAGAAAAAGGCATACCCACAATGATGTAACGTATAGTTCATCTTCCGAGACCCCTCGCAGAGCGCACGTCCTTGTCTGGCGTGTCCTATCGTGGGTATTATAGTATTACTCAGCTGTACTTTGCGTATCGTGAGATGAACGAACACCAACTAGGCGCATTTCTCGCTTTACTCGATGCAATATAGTGTTATTTACACGTGACGCGTCTGTGGTGTGCAGAATACGCATTGTATGCACTGTGTTCCGCACTTGGTATTTGATGAGAGAGAGAGAGAGCGAAAGCAAGAAGGCAATGGTGGGGAGGTCAACTAGACGCGCGTCTGGTTTCTACACGGGGGACAACAAAAAAATGCGCAGGAAGGTTCGTATTTGAGGAAATTAATCGCGCACTATCGTCTTGCAATCGGCAGGCGCACGGCAGTTTCTGCCGATATATGATCCGATGACGGGTCACCATCGCACGAGATGCAGCCGACAACAAACCGAGTGCTCAGGCCCGCCACCAGTTTCTGTCAATATCAACGATGATCTCTACCCATTTGTAGCAAATGACTCTTAACGTTCAGGGCACAATAATTTCTTCGGCAGTGACGCAAAGAGCTGCGGCGGCCTGCCATTCCGTTTAAACGCGGTCATGATTGCCTCATCGCTGTCCTTGGAGGCACTAGGGCTTGCAGATTGTGCACACTAGCAGTGTCCCTAAAGAGAAAGGGATGAGATAGTCGCCGACGTTGGGCTTGAGCTAGGTGAAAACAGAAATGTCAAGGACGCACTTGACTTCCTAATCGGCGCTTTTATCTCTCGCTATGATGAAGCGAGTCTGTTTTCAAATCAAGGCTCGAGCAGCGTTCATGGCAACGTCTTTTATCAACGTATGCACTCCTCGTTGCTTTCTATGCGTTTATCTTTAGTCACGGGAAAGATCTGGAGCTACAATTCCAACGGTGGTATACAAATGACGGTAGACGTTTTCCTCCCTTCGCGCGAGTTTCTAGCTTTCTAGAGTACAGAAGGAAATAAAGCTTTGCGATCGCATTCTACGTTATTCCGGCGACTTGCTACTTAGTAATGTGAAATTATGTTATTGGGGACGAATTCACAAGCTTTCGGTTCGTAAGTGAACTTTGTCATTGGCCGGTCGCCTACTAATAGTATGTCTAGCATCAGGATTGGTTGGACTTTGTTCTTAACGTAATATCTCTGACGAACGTAGGATCTTTTTGTGAATACGTGGGCTTGGGCCTCGTATTCACAAAAAGTTCTTGCGCTAGAATCATTCGTTAAGGTAGCTGCCAGTCAATCCTGATTAATATTATTGTCCTCTTTGCCTTGAGATCTGAGAATCGGCTCACGATGTCTCGGCCTGCAGCTATTTCGACGGACACAACGATGGTTATAGCTTACGATTCTCCTACTTGGAGCCCGAAGCTAACAGAGAGATTACAAGCTGCCAATGGAGCCAAGGCTCGCCGATCGCTCCTCCTTTTGAGCATATGCGCACAGATGTGTCATTTTTTTTTCTTCTCGCGTGCGGCACCCAACGCCGGCGAGGGAGGCGTTAGCGGCCGCGGAAATCGACGACTTCAAGGGTCGCGGTAACGCTTCTGTGGGTCCATTTTTTCGTAATTCTTGGCCAATTCTGTCCCACCAAGATGCTCTTTTGTTGCGTCACCGAATAGATATGATTTCCTTAAACTGGAGAATAGGACGCTTTTGAAGATGCACTGGAGAAATGTGGGAAAAACTGAGCGATGTGTTTTGTCTCTGTTAGCTGAAGATCAAGCGCGCAGAACATGCTGCAAACAAAGCCCGCAAGTGTGGTACACAACCTATAGGTAACAAAACAGCTCCGTGCTCTGGGCGTTAGTCTCACGCAAGCGTAGTGAATGTCCACACAGTCGAATGAGGGCAAAGACATGGGTCTATAACGGCACTGTAAGCGCTCATGCTTTCGCCACGCGGTGCCACGAACGTTGTGGTTCGAAGCGCGCTAGTATGTTCTTGTGCCATCGAGCGCATGCACTTGCAGTGACAAGAGGAGATGGGCACCCTCGAAGACAAAATCACATGTAGGAACGCGGTTTTGGCATGGCACCGAGCGGCGTTAAAGTTAACGCCGCCGCGCTGAAAATGCTTTTTCGTGATGTCGCCCCTTCGACGAAGAGTGGACTGTGAACGGACCCCTTTGGAGACGAACGTGGATGCTCGCATAATGGCACCCTACTATGCCTATCCTCACTCCTCGTAGCCCTCTTTTTCTCCCCTCCCCTCTGAGCAGAGTAGCAGGCTAGAGGATTTTCACCTCAAGCCAACCTCTCTGCGCTCTCTCAATAAATTCTCTCCTCTCGCGGTGTTTCAGTGCTCCTTTACTTGCAGCCGGAGCCACTGAACGCCGTCGAACTATACCTGAGTGCTGCACACTGCACTTGAATCACGGCAAAGACGTTCGTTTATCTTCCGCCGCACGATCGCACGATCGCGCGCAAGGACTTCGACTGGTCTCGTTTGTCACGTTACGCCAGTGCAAGGCATGGGGAACGGAAGGAAAATGAAGGAAAGCCCACATACGTCCTTTGTTGCTTATGAAAAAAAGGTAGACGACTGGATACATGGGAGTGTCCTCGCTTTGACGCGCCAACTTCTCATGGCCATATAATATTTATCGCAATAATGAAGAAAGCGCACGCTCCAGTGAAAAAAAAAAAAAAGAGGAAAAAGTAAGAACAAGAAAAAAAAAGAAGGAAAATTCGGGAGTGTTTTATGGTGCTGCCATAATTTTCGCGATGACGCCTCGCGCTTTCTGACACGCTGAAGCATGCGAGGAAACAAAACAATGAGAGGCAAAGCCATTGCGTCAATCTTTTAGTATTTCGATTAGCACGCTGTCCGCGTAGATGGTGGGGCAGCGCGGAAAATACTGTAAGTGCTGGCTGATGGCCAACGCAGAGAACCGTGTCGAAAGGAAGAAATATTGAAAACACGAGACAAAGGCATAGAAGAGAAGTGCGAACAGAAAAAAAAATGCCTGGGCCAAAATCGAGCCCCGCTATTCGTCTCTGTTCAACCCCGCTCACTGAGCTTCTCTCTCATTCTCCTACCCCCTCATTTTCTATAGTTCTTTTTGTTTTTGTTATTAATTTCTTCATCGACAAGCATCAAAACGTATAAAGGTTCACGATGTCGTTAATTGGAGAACCGTATCTCCATTGATACATGACTAACGGAACAGCTGACATATGTTGGGCGCGTGTATTTGCTTCCGGTGAGCTCCAACCTTTTATCGGCGTGAACGGAAACCGGAGACAAAGGAAATAAGAATAGAGAGACACCGCAGAGAGACTGCTGGGAAAGTTAATGTGCGCCCTTGCGCTTGATTGTCTACAACGCTATATAGTTCACAGGCACGGAAGAACAATGATCGCAGAGAACAGAGTTGACCACCACAAGAGAACAATCGTTGCTCGGCTTCGCTCTAGCAGAAAGCTTTCAGGCAAAGCGTTGGCATGTTTTGGAATAAAATTTGTTCTTAGACGGAACACACACACACACACACACACACACACACACACACACACACACACACACACACACACACACACACACACACACACACACACACCACACACACACACACACACACACACACACACACACACACACACACACACACACACACACACACACACACACACACACACACACACCACACACACACACACACACACACACACACACACACACACCACACACACACACACACACACACACACACACACACACACACACACACACACACACCACACGCACACGCACACGCACGCACACACACACACACACACCACACACACCACACACACACACACACACACACACACACACACACCACACCACACACACCACACACACGCACGCACGCGCGCGCGCGCGCGCGCACACACACAAGAAAAATAGCGTAGCTTGGACTGGAGGCACAATGCTAAAGAGACAGCGGAGCTGATGGGCACCTATAGCTAGTCCTGGCTTTTGGGCTAGGCTGAGCACTACCAAGTCATCCCCAGCATTTCCCGGAATTTATTGATTATTGATCAATTATTGATTAGCTATTGATTGGCTATCGATTGACTATCGATGACTGGCTAAGCTTAAGTAGTCCCAACCATGCTTAGCTAGACTTAGCCAGGCCCAGCTTCGCTAGTTCACAGGGGTATGTGCCATTGCGCTTAGAAAGAAGTCGATCTCGTTGGCTGACAGACGAAGTTACACCGCACTCGCTGATGCTTATATGGAATGCATGCTTCTTGGGCGAGTTGATAATTCGTACTGTGAAGGGCGAGCGCTAAACGTCAAGTACTGAGTGAGGCACATCAAGTGCTCCGGTATGTGTCTTTGTGTGTCTCACGATGTGTTTTTCTTCTAGTGCACTCCCTGCACAGTAGGCTTATATGACAAAGGGCCGCATTTTGTTTTGCCAGACGAGAATATTCTATGGAGGCCCAGATCGCGAGTTCACTTCCTTAGTTTATGCTAACCAGGGGCGCTATAACGTAATATGATTCCAAACTGTTTTGATTCCAATTTCTGCAATCAGCCTCCACGATTGGTCAAAACATTTTCGGGCCACTCCCAACTTCGCCTGTCTGTCACGCGACGTCACAAAAACCGCGATAGCTCCCCATCTGATACAACGTGTACACACTGATTATGCATAATTAACCGCACAAAAGAAAAATAATCATTCTTGATTCGACGCCTTTTCACCATTAGCCCTCTGCTATTCCCAATGTTTTCTGGCTACGCCCACTTCGCCTGTCTGTCACGCGACCTCACAAAACCGCGAAAACTCACCACGTCAGACGTGTACGCGAAAAAAAAAATGCATCAATATGCCGAATAAAACTGAAAATTTTTCTTAATAGCCACAGACTGCCCCGTTCCGAAAGGAATAGAAGATGGCTGCCCACCGATCGCTCAGGCCCTCGCTACTCGCACTTGCCGGTGAGCATGTATTTATTTGCGCATGATAAACCTTTTTGCGTGGCAGTAAAACGTTATCGAGACCTTTCGGCATGCATACGACATCGCTCAGCCAGCTCTTCCTTGCTGAGCATCCGTTTTAGCGGCATTCTTATCCTTCCGTTGCACGCCGCCGCGATTTTCGACCAGCCACCGCAAGCTAAGTAGGGCGAAGCGGACCAATCGGAGAAGCCGGCACCACCCTCTTCATGCGGTTATCTATTTTCACTGTGCTGGGTCGGCCCCATCGAAACCCTCTCCACTATAGCGCGCTCCTTGCCTCTTGTCGGCCAATTAGATAACAAACACCTCTCAGTGCAGGCAATGTTATTCGTTTTGAAAGCGAACAAAGGTGACCTCCTAAAAACGAGGAGAGTGTTTGATTGGGTTGTTCAGACAACGCTGCGGGTTACCGCCCGATGCTTGCGTCGGTGGTTACGTAAATTTGACGTCAGGAGTTTGGAATCAAAACAGTTTGGAATCATTTTACGTTATAGCACCCCAGAGCCCTAAATTCTTGTGAGAATGAGGTCGGTGTAGGCATGCATATTCCGCGAGAGGCATGTCATCTTGTACCTAGGTTGACAACGCGCACTACTGGGCAATTAGTTGGTTAATACTTTACACTATGTTTCGTGCCAACGCGGACAACACCACAGTGAAGACCAATATCACGCTTGTTCTTATCTTCTTCGCTGTAGTGCTGTGCTTGTTAAAAAAAAAAGTGAATTACGACATGTGTCGAACGTTGTTTTACAACCGAAACTCATCATCACTTTCCCTAATACAACTTATATCACGGTATAGGTTTTGAGACACAGAGTGGTTAAAGCTTGTCAGAGGCGTTGTATAAGGCTTTCCAAATATCTTGGCCCCCTAAAAAAATAATTATGCGTATACCATGCGCTGTGGGAGTTGGTTTAAGCGGACCTTCGGTGTTTTGTCAGAAACGCTGTTGTTGTTCAGCGACCATTAGGAAACACAACCACATGACGAAGTTGGACGCATTTTCACCGGAAACGCCTCGCTCAACGTAAGCTTGTGGCGCACCAACCCCGCAGGTATAAGTCCAGAGGAAACCAGAGTCTGTCGCGCACTACGCACCAAACTGAACTCATCCTGCACGAAGTGCTTTTCAAAGTACTTGGTTGTATCCGTAAGCCAGATGGTCAGTTTCCACTGCAGTCTCATCACATGCGTATCGACACCGACCAGCACTGAGTTTCAAAGCGTGCTTTCGCGTATGCAAATCCGTTCTTCGTTGCGTATCGACGCTGCTCCGCATCGTGTTCGCGCAGGGCGAAATGTTCACCACGTTTCTCAATGCTCATCACCGCGACTCGACGCTGCTCTTCTTTGCGTCTACGAACCAGCATGAGCTTGCGCTCTAAACGACGCGTTCTACACCATTGCCTTCAACCGGGCATTCCAGCCAACTGTCAATATAGTCCAACCGGCAAATGGGGATAGTTCGAGCCCTGACCCTTCGTGATCCATTGTGCAAGACAGCAGCCAGAAGCAAGCACCCGCAAAGTGGAGGGAAAAGTGGAAAAAAGCTTCGCTTTAAAGACGCCTAGCACGTCATTTGAGCGGTGGGAGGTACAGCTGACCGGCGATACCCTGGCGGGACAAGAAGCTCTCGTCCAGCAAGTTCGTCGAGCAGCCATGGCCAGTGGAGTCCTGGAATAAGGACACCACCCACTCCACTTCAAGAGAAACGACCTCGATGGTCCAAATAAATGTTTTCTCTTTCTCTCTCTCTGTTACGCTAGCACTGTTCGTAAGAGCCAGCGAACCTTGATGGTGGACGTATTATTGGCGGCGGCAGGCCGTCGCAAAGTAGGGATGTAGCGTATCTCAATCAATTTTAAACCTTACACATGTGCCTATAAAATATGAGGCAAGTGATTTGTTCTTCCTAGTCATCGACATGACGGTTTTGATAGCTGCCACTGTTTCACGCGTGCACGCTATATGTACATGGTCTTCGCTTCGTCAATAAAGTTGTTGGAAGTCTGCGCTTCGTTTGTCCCTGTCTCGCGCGCTATTCTTATTTTAACATGAACTACCAACATGGCCAAGTCTCGACCCTTCGTCGCAAAGTAACAAAGGCCGATTACAAACAGAAGGAGTTTGTGAATTCGCCCCTCTCTCCCCCCACCCCACCTTTTTTTGCTTATTTTATTTACTGGCCTGTCAGAGTAGCAAAACATGGCTCGCGGATGATTATGTGGTTGTTAGGTCATAAGGTACGGTCTGTTATGTCATATGACGTCGAAAATGATACCTATATATTTGTGTCATTATGCCGGTCAGGAGCGGTTTAATTCCCAAGCTTTGTTTTTCCCCTTAAAGAATAGAGAAACAAACATTGTACCGAATGATTACCGCCTATTTTTGCTTGGAACGTCTATATATGAGACTCTGCCGAAAATTCACAAACTTGTCGGAATATTTGGAATATCGCATTTCTATCGTTTAAGCCATAGAAGCATTAGCCAAAGTTGAGATAGGGTTCTTGCTCGAGAGTCCATCTCCCTCTACGTTGCTTCGGATTTTGAGGCCGTTTGCGTGACATTTATAAACTATGAAATCATAGAACCATAATTTTGTATAATGTAAAATTGCAGTTTTTTTCTTGCGTTGTACAAGGTTCGATCTAAAAGGTGCTGGAAATGATTTATTAAGAATTCTCTATTTATATAAATTCATTTTCTGTTCCTGCTTCCGCGTACATCGTTGCTGCATATAGACGAACCATTGCCGGCGTAATTTATAATCTTGCAGGTGCCTGCGAGCTCACCATTTTTCATTTCCTCTACCTTCGTCTTCTGCGCGCTTTCGCACAAGAAGCCCCACCTGTACTCCCTTCTTTTTTATTAAATGTATTTAAGGAGACGTTAACACCTAAATGTGGCACCGGCTACCCTTCTCTGACATGATACGGGTGCTTATAATGGCCATGCACAACAGAAACAACGCTAAGAAAAAAAAACAACAACAACAACACAGGGACATCACTTTTAAAGTTCGCGTGCACAAAATGTAAATGTTCACAGAATATAAATGTTCACAAAATATAAATGTTCTTTGGCAGTTACAAATGAGGTATCTGCTGCACTCCAAGCACAACACTTTTTATTATGGGGTGCTACCTCAACTCCCAGCACACCCTGTGGCGCCTGCACGAGCTCCCTGCCTGTTCCTCCCCCTTCCCTATTTCTTCAACCCTCTGTCACATGGGTTGCGTGGCTATCACGGGCCACCTACTTGCCGCCACAAGAGCACCTAGCGAAGTTCATCAGCGTTGTGCTGAACAACTATACCATCGAAGCGCTGGGCGTCATCCTTAAACTTAAATAAAGTATAGTGTATACCTCCCTCCATTGTGTCCTGCCGCATCTTCATAATTTATAAATTGTCTAAAACCTTTTAACTTAGCAGACTATAGGGGAGCACCCTGTCCGAAGGCTACAAACAAGCACATTCTCATCCCTCGCAAAATTACGCCTTTGGTACTCCTCGTATTACATACCGCAATGCCCTCACTGCGGAGAGCTCGCGGACCAACAGAGCGAAACATGGGCTTCGCAATTTAACCCCGTGGTAGATCCCATCTTCAACCACAATTTCGAGCAATGGGAGACCATCATTCGCAGCGATGATCCTTACCGGCTGCAATGGCTCGTCGACGGGACCTTGTAAAATTTTCAGGTCGAATAAAAATGTTTTCATGCAATCGGAGAGAGCTAGGATATATATATATATATATATATATATATATATATATATATATATATATATATATATATACAGGGTGTCCAAACTATCATGCACCAAGATTTAAAAATATGCAAATGCCACGTAGCTGGACAGAATCAAGGTAATCTTGTTTGCCGTCGCTTGGAGATACACAGATTATTTTTTGCATTCCGCTTAATTACATAATTAGTTATTATTTAATCAACTTCTCAAATATTATAATTATATAAAAAGCGTCAATGAGAACATTGTAGAGTAACATGAAAAACTCCCGAAACAACTTTCTGTTGCTCAATACGTGCTACATAAAAGTGTTTTTGTGAGCATGAAAGAAGCCCGCGAATACATGCAAGATTGCCGCGCGACTGGCCGCTCGAAGCACTTTGCGTGTATTCGCGGGGCTCTTTCACGCTCCGAAAAACACTTTTGTGTAACATGTATTGAGCATCAGAAAGCTGCATCGGGAGTTTTTCATGTTGCTCTACAATGTTCTCATTGACAGTTTTCATCTAAATATTTGAGAAGTTCATTAAATAATAACTAATTCTGAAATAAGGTAAGTAAGTAAAGTACGCATAGTAAGTAAAGTAAGGACGCAAAGTAAGTAACTAGAGTAAATAAAGTAAGTAAAGTAAGTAAAAGTTCACAAAAGCTTTTCGTTCGTAAGTGATCTTTCGCACTGACCAGCTGCCTTCGCGAATAATGTGTCCAGCATTGGAATTGGCTGAACAATTCTATGAACAATTCTCTTATTTTGAGAGTATGGGCCCAGGAGAACATTTTAAACAAACGAAACTACCGACGAAAACGGTCATTTGTAGACTAGCACCTTAGTAAAATAGTATAGATCAGAATAACTTGTCCTTGGCCTAGTCGGTGTTTGCTAAGGGACATAGTATAATTTACCGTTAGCAAGAAGAACGAGGGAAACCGAGAGAATCGATTTGCTGTTATACTAGAGCTGTTCGTAAGAGCAGTTGCAAGTCAGTCACTATGTTGTGCATATAATTCACGAATTCGGCTGGCAAAAAGCACTTACGAACGAAAAGCTTTGTTAATGCGGTTTCTGAATATCTGCTTTTCGGAAGCATTCAAGAAACATTTTTAGCTTAAATGGAAATGTTTTTATTTTACTTATATATCATCCAGTAGAGCGCATGTGCGGCCTGCCCAAACCGCAGCAGGCTTTACTCACGCAGATAAAACTGTCGCTTAATTACCACTTTTGTGTTTTATTTCTACTTCAATGGCAAAATCCGAGCTTGGAACGAGGTAAAGCTTGCTCTCGAGCTTTCTTCGTGCAGACGAGAGAACGGCACTCAGCGGGCGACGCTGCTTTCTTTGAATACGAGGCGATATCTTTTCTCTCTTCAGCTACTTGTTCTGTCTTATCCTTTCGCGGACGTTCCTTTTCGCTGTCCAAGAGGGAGGCCAACTCTGGCACCCTTTGTCTGCCTCGAAAGTTGTTTCGACGTGAGACGAGAAACAAAGTCGCGAGAAACCTCTCGGACGCGCAGGATCGGCCGCGGGCATTTGTCCCGGCTTCTCTTTCTCGCGTCCACCTTCCTTGCCTCCCGCGGCCGTCTAGCCACGGCGCGGCTGTGACGGACGGCGCGCTTCCGACCAGGAACAGCCGAGGGAGGCCTGTCCCGGTGGTACGGACCCCGCTTGGGCGGCGATCAGTCTTCTCGCCGGCGCCGACGAACCTCGGTGTGGCGGCTCGAGTCTGATTGCGCCGTCTTCGCCCGCCTGTCGCTGCCGGGAGGCTTGTTGCTGCGCCGCCGCGCGGGTGCACGCGTCATTTTGGCAGTGCGCGGCTGATGGCTTGTGTCCGATGCGCAAGGCGTCCATTCATTCATCGTGTCTACTATAACCGTGCAGCACTGTGGAAACTATAGAATGGGACCTGCGATCGCAGAGCATGTTCGCGCTCTAGAGTGATCCTTAAGAACAGGCGCCGGCCACTCGTGATGTCAGCGAAAGCGGCCGGCCAATGAGAGTTTTACGAAAGAGAGGCTGTAGGAATTCGCTTCCTGGTGCCTGGCACTCGGACGCCGAATTCAGATAGCTTAAATGCGAAACGTACTTATCCGAGTCAACCCAGTTTTGGCACGTATCTCGGCATTTTCGAAAGTGGGCCGATCTCGAAGATAGTGCAGCCTAGAAAAAGCAGCCGGTAAAAAGAAAGAAACTGCGGTTTGGGTGGTCATCGCATATGAATACTGCCCGAATTACATTCGGCCCTGTCCAATACAGGCCCTACCGAGCTAGCTGTTCAAGAAACGTTTCTATTTATTAAGTGAAGAAAACTGGGAAGGCAGGCCGCTTTAGGGCCGGCTATCCCAAAGTTAGGGAAGGTGGCAGCGAGTAGAGGTCAGTATTAAAAAAAATACCCAGGCGCTATACGCGTAAAGGTTACTTAGCTGAATATGCTGTATAACTGTACAAAACAAATAATTAAACAATACACATGCTACCTTTCAACAGCACTAGTAAGACTTTATTATAAAGGTGAGTAAAACGTGTACCCTGATTTATTCACACAGCAATCCGCATGCTTTTAGCGGTTCATAGCAATGGAAGCCGGCCGGTCTTCCTATATACTACAGGTATGATCAGCGAAAGCGCCTGGCCAACAACAGAATGTTCTTAAGAACCAAAAGCTTTGTGGATTCGGCACCAACAGAAATAAACGCATGTGGCAGTATACGTTTCTAGGTAGTGTCTATTTTTCTTCTCATGATCTGCGTACATGATATGTTAATTGAATAGGATACAACAAATGCGCTTTGCTGTTGTTTGTTAATATTATGAATGTCTGTAGCGCCATCGCCATTTTTTATACGGTGACTGTTCCACCCATATTTTAATCTCCACATAAGCCCTGTATAGGTGTTCGCAGTTTTTTTATTTGGCGTCCATTTCCTGGCACTCGGGAAGAATGAGTAAATTCATTCATTCACAATGTGAGTTGCGCCAAAAACAGTGCCTTGTGATGAACCGTCTCCTCTATCCCGATATGATTCCTTCAGAGGTCAATATCGTGACGGGTTGTTTTTTCTACGCATTTCGAGGCATTTTTGAGACAAACAAACCACCCCACAAGCAAGCCAAAGGCGATCTCGCAAACAATGAACCGAAAAGAAGCTTTGATCTTAGTGGCATTTGGCCTAGAAATTGCCTGCTTGGTATTTTCCTCAGTACTGTAACCTTTGTCCTTTCGAGTCGGGCCTGCTTTCCTCGCATCAGGAGCTTGTTTTAGGATGTCAATACTAAATTTACTTCTTTCCTTGCTTTTTGTTCTCGAAAGAAACACGCTTGCCTTTGATGAAAATGGGGAAATCTTGTTGATGTTTTTTTCGTTTTAATTTTTTTGTGACTGATAAACCGAAAGTGTGCATATATATAATATTAGTATTCGATGAACGCTGCGCTGACGAAATGTAAGGGCAGAAAGAAAATTCATCTGGAATATATATATATATGCGGCGGGGAGTGGCTGCGCTAGAGCAATGACGCAGAGGATTACAAAAAGGAAATGTAAACAAATACATGGGACGAAAACTCACGAAGGAATAACGCATTGATATACAGTTTACACAATAGCCACTTCGTATAGTGCAGTATGAGCAATACGCGTGCCACATGCATGTGAGTTACTCATATTTTTTCTTTTATTGCGATAGCAATTATATGGACACTTCAAAGCAGATTTCTGCCGTCGTCGTCGCCGTCGCCGTCGCCGTGAGGTTCCGTGTGACGTCAATGGAGATGAAATCGTCGCCGCGCGCCGAACGCTGTATGTGCGAGTGTGAAAGGGCGCGAAGGACGCGCGCTTTCACGGCGAGTGAACCAACGGCGGAGAACAAACGCGCGTTCTGCGCCGTGCTCCCTTAAGGGCTGCAGAAGTAGGCGTCTCTTTCCTCCTTTACAATCACCATATATGTAGAGCAAACGCGCCTTCTTCCGACGCGCGAAAGGCCGTGGCGGGGAAGGGGGAGGGAAGGGAGGCGACGTTTAGGTGCGGCACCAAGTGCGTATTTATATAAAAACGTTGTGAGGCGAGAAGGTGGTAAAGACTTCCGACGCAGCTCGACGAGTGTCCCGTTCTGATGTCGAAAACCTCCGAGCCGCCCCCAGAGGCTCCGGCAACAGTCACCAACGCCGCACGCATTTTGTGCGAACGCGGGCAAAACGCCGACCGCGTCGGCAACAGTTCTGCGTGTTGCCGGTGCTGCTGCATGTTCACGTTTATACAGCTGATAAAGCTGCTATAATTACTCCCTATAGCTCTCTACTAAATTGCTATCGCAATTGATGCTTCGCCTTTCGGGGGAAACTGCGACAACTTTTTTTTTTTTTTTGAGCCCGACGGGAATTGAACGTTATATATTCACTGAGTGCTTGTGTACAAAAAAAAAAAATGTGGGCAGCTTGCACTAGTGGTGTGAGGCTGGAGTAAACAGCGGAGCTGGTGATCGACCTAGCTTCTTCCAGGTTTTACTAGGCTTGGCTAAGTTTTGCTAGGAAATGCTAAGTGCTGCTAGACACAGTGTTCTGAATCGGCTAACCGACGACGCGCAGATTCTCGCTTGGCAGCGCGACGCGCTGCCAAGCGACTCATCGCTTGAGCGACTCAACCGCAGCGACTCAAGCGACTCAACCGCAGATGAGCGGCTTCTTTTTCAGGTGTCCGGATCTTCTTTGGTCGTCCCATGTCAAGGCTACATGTACTCGCCACAAAGTCAACGAGAGTTTTGCCGCCGTCGCGGTAGCTCCGAGCTTTATCTCCCCGGTGACGTCACGGCCAAGCTGCGCCTCCACACTTGCCGGGGCGTGGCTGGTCGAAACCTGCCGAGCCGCCGCCAGAGGAGCCGGCTGCAGTCACGGACACCGCACGTGTTCGGCGCGAACGCGGGGAAACGCCGACGGCGTCGGCGGCAGCTCTGCGCGTTGCCCCGTTGGTGCTGCTACAATTTCTTTCTCTCTCGCTCTCATTTTTTCTTTCGGGATAGAGAGCATAGCGCGCGGCGCGCGCTATGCTCTCCTTCTCTTTCTTTAACGTCCCATGTCAAGGCATCGTGTGCACGGCACGGAGAGGAGGCGAAGCACACGCCGCTCCGCGAGGTGGTTGCTAGGCAACGCGCGGTGACGTCATCGCTAGACGCAGTTTTTTGTTCGCACTACGCGGCTTAACCAAGAGCTTAAACAGCTCCGCTGTTAAAAAATTCTATAAAAATACTGGGTGCAGTAGTTCAGACAGCAGTTCTGAAACAACATGTTCCGACTTGACTGCCGGATGTCTTTGCTCTTCAATAGCAAACCTTTGAGCAGAGGAAACACGTTCTGGTGCGTTCTTAAAACCATTATATTGCTTTTCGGCGACTAAATGTGCTACTTCAAAGAAACGCTACATCTGGACGAAAAAAAAAATGGTGAGACTGCCCTACGATCCTATGGATCACGTATTATGACGAAAGAACGATACATGTATGGAATAATTACCCTACCGTTGGCAAAACAGGCCTGTATGGCATTGCTATTGCGTCATTTAGAGGTAAGCATTCTTCGACGGTGCAAGTTATTTTCGCCGAGTGTTAGGGTACGGCCACCCTAGCGGCAAAAAACGCGCGCGTCATGCCGCGAGCGGCAAGTTGCCGCGCGTCAGCGCCTTGCCGCGTGGCCACCGTGGCACGCGCATCTCGCCGCGCGGCAACGCGATAAGATCTCCCGCGCTCTCTGAACGCGCGAGCAACACGGCGAGCGCTCGTTGTTTCATGCGAGAGACGACGATCGTCGATTGAAAACCCGGCGCGGACCGGTGGCGGTCTGGTTGTGATAGCTCCGTGACGTCACCCTCGTCGCTCTTGATTGGTTCTTCATCTTGCGGCACGCGGAATTTGCCGCAGAAATGGGTCTCGAGCGGCAAGTTCCGCGCGTGAGCGCCTTGCCGCGAGGCAAGCGCGTCTCGCCGCGCGGCAGCCCGATAAGATCTCGCGCGCTCTCGGAACGCGCAATCACCGTGAGCAGAAAGGGCACGATCGGACAGCGTCCACAAATCCCTCCATGTAACCGCGAGAGACGATGATCGTCGATTGGAAAGCCGGCACGGAGCGGCGGCGGTCCGGTTGCCATGGCTCCATGACGGCAGCCTCGACGCTCTTGATCGGTCATTCATCTCGCGGCACGCGGCACTTGCCGCAGAAATGGGTCTCGAACCCATTTCACGCGGCACGCCGCAAAACCCACGATTCCTGCCGCTTTTGCCGCGTGCGGAATGACGCGTTGCCGTGCGTTTCTGACGCGTGTTTTTGCCGCGTGTTTTTGCCGCTAGCATGGCCGTACCCTTACGCGTCGCATTTATTCCACTGATACTGAGGCGCCGCAGATTAACAGGTCCCCTGATGCTAATCCCATTTGGTTTGTTTTGCCCATGCGCTTGCGAACATGCTTTGATTCACCGTATAAAAGAGTCAGAAGACACTCCATTTCATCTCCAATGACGCAGCAGAATAGCCCTGACGCAGCAGAAGCCACAAAATACAGGAAGGCTGGAACTACACTAATACAGATTCTATTTAGCGCGCTCGATGTAGAACCAAAACAATTCGCAACCCGTGGTATTAGAGCCACTGCCCATGCATTCTGTGGAAGAGCGTGAAGCCCAATGGGCCACCACATAAATAAATCTCGCAAGTAATCTCCTCCGCACTGCTTCGGTGGAACTGTATTGTGTTTGAAGTATCGCCTCTTATATCGCGCCACACAACGCGATACACTGATTTATCGTGAAGGTCGTTGTGCGTTTATATAAAAAGAAATGCACAGCATTGCTTTATCTACAGCCGTGGCACGCCGTTCAAACAATATATATATATATATATATATATATATATATATTCTCTACAACGCATCTCTCGTTCGAGATATGCATAGGCGCAAATCCGGTTGATTAAAACACGTTGCCGGGCTACTTGGTGCATGATTAATTACCAGAATTGTGGTAGCGGCTTCATTGTCTAAACAATTGTATACGTTTAGAAGAAGTTGCAGAAGGCAGGGGACGAAATTTACGAATTTAGCGTGTGCGACTGAAGGCGATGTAAAGCGAAACCTCTGACTTTATCTCTGTCTTTCCCGTGTTAGTCCTGGATAGGCAGAAAATGCCTAGATGGTATGTGTCAAAGGTCAGTAGAGACTTTAACATAAAGATATGCGGAAAGAGGCTACGAGTGCGCACATCTCAATTGAAAATGATGAGCTCACACACACACACACACACACACACACACACACACACACACACACACACACACACACACACACACACACACACACACACACACACACACACACACACACACACACACACACACACACACACACACACACACACACACACACACACACACACACACACACACACACACACACACACACACACACACACGCACGCACGCACGCACGCACGCACGCACGCACGCACGCACGCACACACACACACACACACACACACACACGCACACACGCACACACGCACACGCACACACGCGCGCGTGCAGTGTGACCATTTTAGCGATTTTGTTGCTAGATTTAGCGACTTTGTGGGTCCCAGTCATACCTCGCTGCCTTCGTCTTCGAGTTTTAGAAGCATTTCATGATGACGTTGCCGCCGGCCACTTAGGCTTCCACAAGACCTACGACCGCATCAAGACCCGCTGCTTCTGGCCTGGATTGTCCACAACGGTAGCCAAATACGTTGCCTCGTGTGCGTTGTGTCAGCACCGTAAACGCTCCACATCCCCTCCTGCCGGTTTTCTTCAGCCTCTGCCATGTCCGACCGAGCCTTTCGAGATCGTTGGAATTGACTTATACGGTCCCTTGCCGTTGACGACCTCCGGTCACCGCTGGATCGTGACTACGGTAGAACATTTAACAAGATACGCCGAGACTGCGCCTCTTCGATCTGGTGCTGCTTCTGAGGTTGCTGAATTTTTCTTGCAATCCACAGTCTTGCGCCATGGTGCTCCTCGCGTTCTTTTATCCGATCGTGGCAAAGCGATCGGACAAATGTTTCTATTTAGCGACGGGTGACTATTTTTTGGCGACTTCCAATTAGGACATTGCTGCAAAAGGGGCGTTCTGAAACGCCCTTTATTATTCATAAGCTACAAGTTGGCGGCCGAAATTGGCTGTACGTCGCATGGGCGCTGCGACCATGATGAAACAACGGTTTCCTTCTCATCAATGGTCTTAGCACGGTGCTTCACTACATGGTGGCTTTCATGGGATTCAAAGTGGGCTCACAAAATGCATATGTGATTTTTTTTTTAATTCTTTAAGAAACCGATTGCAATGAGTCTTAACGCTCCGTGTTTTGCACTTTCTCTAAATACGTTTAGTTGTTGGATATTGGTAGGCAGTGGAGGGCTCCGGATTAATTGACCACCTGGAGTGCACGTTAAAGAACCCAGGTGCTCAAAATTAATCCGGAGCCTCCACTACGGCGTGCCTCATAAACAGAATTGGTTTTGGCACGCAATCCATTTTAAGGTGAGATTTAGAACGTAGAGAGTAAAAAATAAGGCAGATCGAGTGTCGAAAGATGTAGATATTGGAGTGGTTGGACTTTTTCATGCGAGTCTGAACACAATGTTTCCTTATCTCATGGCTTTTCGACCAATCAATACCGCGAGGAATTTCGGGTAGATTAAGGGGTGGAAGTGTAGTATTTGATCTGCGTAAAAGTTTAACATTCATCCAAGCGCGTGTCGCAGAATTTAGCTTTCCTTTCAGGAGCCCAGAGAACTAGAGAATTTGCGGGAATAATGTGGGACCAAGTGTCGGCGTGCCATGAAAATCAGATTACTCGTGTTATTTTTGGATCGTGCTGCATTTGTAACCTCACAATGGGAAGGTAAAAGTCAAATTTGAGCTGTTATGTTCGATTGTTATGTAAGTGTTATGTAAGTAAAATAGCAAAGTAAAAGCCCCCTAAACACTGCTTTATTCAGTGCTTATTCATCACCCCTCAGGAACATAGACAAGCGTGAGATGTTTCGGTAAATAATTTACGTCACGTTATAGCTTATATTATAGTGTTCCAAAACGCTCCCGTTACGTAAAATTTACTCAGAAGCTTTAGCGACAATTTTAGAAACCTTGCTGTAACATTTAGCGGAAATTTAGCGACTTGTTGTCTCACTTTAGAGACGCACTTCGAAAAAAAATTATAGTGACGTTTCACTTCGTGAGCGCGGGTTACGCGCAAGCTTATGGGTGCTGTTTCAGAGTTTCTAAGCTATGCCGTCTTGCATGACACACCCGCATTGTCACTAGCCACCTAGCATGTTCTTCGGGAGTCTCCTAGGCACGCCTAGCCCGCGCCTTTTGTCGGTCTTGTTCAGCTCGTGTCCTGCGCTTGCCTACGACTTCGGCGTCGGTCGACTCGCGCTCGGCCTGTCGCCGCTTGCGTTACTGCACCGTCCTTGTCACTCGGCGCTCGGCCTCTCGATCGCCAGACGAACCCGGTACATCCATAGCGCACACACAACCCGTAGAAACTGCCCGAGGAGGTGAACCCAGCGCCTCCGCCTACCCTCATCCTCCTCGACGTTCTGCCTCCTTCCTCCTCCTTCCCTCTGCAGCGCGCTCCTCCGTACCTTCTCCGGTGCGCGCTCCTTCAGTCCACCTCCATGTGCCCTTCTCCTCCGGCGCTCGCTACCCTCTCCCAGCTCGGCGGCCTCCGACTTAACCGCGCTGATTTCACGGATACGGCATGTATGCCTGCGCGTAAAATTAGGGCAACACTGCTCACACTCGCACATAAGTTAGTAAGACAGTTAATAAGTTGGAAAGTTTACTCTTATATGAGAGTGAATCAACTATCAAGGTATCAGACTCCGAGGGTATTATCAGATTCTTCCAAATTAAGCCACCGCGGTGGCTCAGTGGATATATTTCGTTTGCTGCTGTGCATAAGGTCTCGGGTTCGATTCCCGGCTGCGGTCGCACTCCGAACAGAATGCAAAACACGCTCGTGTACAGTGTTCTGGGTGCCTGTTAAAGAACATCAATTTGTCAAAATTAATCTACACCTACACCTACACTATACGACCTCTCTCATGTGGAGTTTCGGGATGGTAAACCCCCCAATTTTGTTTAGTATTCAAATTGAGTGACTTATTAATTAATTGACTGAGAGATTGAGTTTGAGGTCGAAATATAACCGTATATAATGAGAGACACATTAGTTGGGTGCTCCAGGCTGTAACCACCTGGGGCCCAAATTCACAACGCTTTTCGTTGGTAAGTGTTCTTCTCTATTGACCGGTCGCTTTCGATCGCTAATAATATGTCCGTCATCACAATTGGTTAGAATTTCTTCTTACGAACAATTATAGCGTAAGAACTTGTGAATACGGGCCCTGGGCCTGTATTCACAAAAAAGGTATTTACGCTAGCATTGTTCAGAATAGGAGATGTCGTCCAATTGTGATGATGGACATATTATTAGCGAACGCTGCCGGCCAATGAGAAGCACCCCTTACGAGCGAAAAGCTGTGTGAATACAATCCCCGTTTTTTTTTTTCGTTTTTTTTTTCCGAAAGCACGATACACGAGTGTTTTTCAGCAAACAGAAATTACGAGCTAAGAAATGGGCTCATCATGTTCCTTCGTTCAGGTTTGGTTGCAGACGTGCCGCGATTATTCTTTTTTTCTTTTTTAAAGATACCCGACCTGGTACCTAACCAACAACCGCACGTTTTCCAGCCGAGCATGGCAACAAGCGTCCGCAGTACGCCATGGCCACTTGGCGCAGGCGAGCAGATTGTACTTGTATTGGGGGCCCTAAAAGAGCTGAATATTTTAAGTCGGAGTCACCGTGTGTATCGTGCCGCAGCACTGATTTGAACGTCGATGCCTGCGACGCGTCCATTGCGGCGCCCTGCTCCTTCGCTCCACCGGAGCTCGCGTTGCGCTATACACGCGCTTTGCAAGAGATTCGCCGGTTCGCGCGAAAAAGAAATGAAAGTAAAAGAAAAGGAAGAACGTGGCTCAGGTACAAAGGCGACCTCAGTGCTGGCCACTTCGCGAAGGGTTCGTTAACCGGGGTCCGTATTTTTCTAACGATCCATTGCATCATATAGATCCATTCTTTGCGCGCTTTGTAACTGGCTCGTACGCGGCACGGGCGCGATCATCGCCGAGATCTGCCCCTCGGTGCGTGGCGTCCGAGCAGCGTCGGAGCCAATGAGGAAGCGCGAAAGGAATGGATTTTTAATGCAACGGATCGTCATAAAATACGACCCGGGTGTGCTTTGCGTGTGTTGCTTGCAAATGAATGGCGCTGTGGACAGCGCGCGTACGCTGCTGCATGCTTCTTCCAATTGTCTGAGTGATTATTAAATAGGAGGAGAAGAGAAAAGTACAGCGCCGTAACTGCCTCTCGTGAGAGGGCACCTCAACAGCGCTGTACGGGGGAGGGGGTGAGGACAAACAGAGTAGTGGAGAGAGGAGGAAAAAAAAAGGGAAAGCGCAGCCGAACACAGCCGAGCGGTATAAGTCGTGAATCCGCTTCTTCCGATTGCTGGCAGCCTTTTAGCGTTATACATGGTTTTCCTGGTGTTCTTTCGTGCGCCACTGCAGTTGCGTCAGTGTTTTCCGTTTTCCGCGAGTACCGTGGGGTTTTTTTTTTTTTTTTTCAAGATCACGTGGGGTTCTTTAAACGTATCCAGGGGTCTGGAGCTCATACTTGCTGATCGCAGTTAGTAAGTTAAGGAATTAGGTCAAATGTTGAAGTGTAGTGACCTTTTTTTTATGGGGGAGGGGAGGGGGTGTTTTACCCCCGTCGGAATGCAGGCCCCGAATTGAAAGCGCGACCTCGTGCTTACAACGACAGGTAAGCACGAGGTCGTTTAGGTGGCTTAGGTCGATTAGGTGGCTGAGGCAGCGGCACTCATGTAGCCTCGATGTGTGTGTGTGTGTGTGTGTGTGTGTGTGTGTGTGTGTGTGTGTGTGTGTGTGTGTGTGTGTGTGTGCGTGTGTGTGTGTGCGTGCGCGTGCGTGTGCGTGTGTGTGTGTGTGTGTGTGTGTGTGTGTGTGTGTGCGTGCGTGTGCGTGTGTGTGTGTGTGTGTGGATGAGGGGGGGATGCTGCGTTACTTGTGTCTGAAACATATCTTGCCCTAGCATTGCTGAAAATCTTTAGAGTTAATTGATGTTAGGCAGTTTTGTAGCCAAGAAATAACGCCCGTTTCTTTTGAGAATGTTCTTTGGAACTCATAACACCTTTACGAAAACGCTAAAGGGCGTAGGTGCTCTCTAACTCCCTAAGGAAATTGAACGGCAAAGGATATATTATGTGCTCTAAGCCTCCGTACGAAGGTTTTAAAAGGAAGAATTCCCAGTTTTCATGGGTGAGCGGGAGGGAGTTATAGGGACAGCAATATAAATAAACATGAAATGTGTGAATAACTTTACCCTTATACCTTTATTTTTATACTGCCGAGGCCCCCAACCGCCAGTTGGAGTCTTCACGTACGCTCGCTCAGTTCGGAGACTTCATGGATCTCATCGCTAATGGAACGCAATTCCGTATCGAAAGCGCGTCGTTTTGTTTATTCCAGGCGCATTCAAGGGGAAAAAGAAGCACCTGCGTCGCCGAAATTTAATGCGGAAATCCAGCAAAACTCCACACGTCGACTTTAGATGAAAGGAAATATCCGGCAGTATTTTATCACGCCCCAGGCCGTTAGCAGTAACGGCTAGATCGGGGTCTAACGGTTTCATTTGTGCCAAATCATAAAAGAGGAAAAAACTTACTAACCTGAAAGAAATAAAACTACCAAAACATTTTCGAGTGTATGGTGTTTCGCTTTCTTTCCCCCTCACGTTGAATATTGAACATGGCGAGTGTAAATTGTGCTTGGAAAAGTTTGCACGAGAAGCTAGGTATATGGAAAGGAAAAAGCAAAAATCTCAGCGGCAGAAGCTCTAGCTGGACCTCACATTCGCACTTCAAACCTGCGCCCTTTCTTTCTTTTTTTATTGCCTTATACACCGTACTTATGATCTAAGAAGTAGTTTCCCGCTGAGAGAAGTGACAGAAATACCGGGGGCCGAATTCCCAAAAGTTCCTGCGTGTTGTCATTGGCTGGCCCTCGTCGCGAATAATATGACGGACATGATGGTTGGCTCGCATTTGTTCTTACGGATAGTCCTAAAGTATGCACTTTGGTCTGTGTCCACAAAATTATCTTACGCTAGAATTGTTCGTCAGAGCAAATTCCAGCCATTTCTTACTGTGGACATATTGTTAGTTAGGACAGCCGATGGAAAAATGCACTTACGGATGAAAAGCTTTGTGAATTCCACCCTGTGTAAATACGGGCCTGGAATGGGCTTTCTTTGCGCTTCTCGAATAAACATTATGTGCTGATGTGTATGCCTATTGCGTGCGTTATGTCTATGGGCGCAATGTTTCTTTCTCTCATTTATAATTTCAGTTTGTCTCTCCTTCTGTCATATTTCAATTTCCTCTACCCCCTATCCCTACAGGGTAGCCAGATGGTCTTTGCACTAGCTAACCTCGCTGTCTTTTTTCCCCGCTTTTTCTTTTTCTTTTCTCTCCTTGAATAAACTTTTTAAACGTTCTATAGTACGCATTGTTAGTTTGTCAGCATGACTTGCTTTGTGTCGTAAATTATAAAGCACCTAGCTTGCTAATAGAAGTGTAGGGTAGCCAACCGGGCACGTCCTTGGTTAACCTCCCTGCGTTTCCCTCTTCGTTTCTCTCTCTTTCTCTTTCTTGCGCGTACATATACAACTGTGTCATGTTTCGCGTCCTCTTTCACATGGACTGTATGCATGCTCAAACGTCTACCTTTTACGTCTCTCTTGCGCTTCCACTAGTGAAACGCTATCGGAGAATCTGGCTGTTGGCTTCACAAACATTCCTTCCTATAAAAAAAAGAAAATAAAAAAAATCGAAAACGAAATTACGCATTACAATAGGTTTCGGCGGCGTTTATTCAGTATCCTCGTGACTAGCGACCGCGGCACGTTCGCCTGCGTATGTAAGCCTATGTGGTACGTATACAGTGCCTTGATATCCACGGACGATTGCGCATTATGAAAACGCCGAGGCGCATAAATGTTCGCTATTAGATTTTATTAGCGTAATGACAAAGATAGCCGTGTCCACGAGCGACTCTCTATTGCGGATAAAGCGTCTACGAGCTGCTTTCGAGTGCTGGAGTTTTTTGTTTTTCTTTTTTGTTTTTTGGCGCTGCCCCACATTTGCTCGCCAATGCCAAGCCCCCGACCTTGCTCCCTTATCGGTGTTGCTTAGACAGCTGCACAGCACGCTTTGTCGGTGCCCACGCCGAAGCGAACGATACGGCCGGTACTTATTGCTCCCCTCGTGTTTCTCGCATATGCGCTGTTCCCGGAAAGGCGCGCTCTCCAGCGTGGTGTTTGCTCGATTGAACGCGATAGATTAGATCCATTTCACTGCTATGACACTGATTACCATATCAGCGGGGCGTCTGTCGTGGAGCCGGCGACGACGCTCCGACCACGAGCATCCTCCGCCGCTCTCTTACCGTCTGTTGTCGTGATTTGTCGCGAGGCCCTCGGCAGAGGCGCGAAGAGAGCGATAAGTGGAAGAGGATGGCTGGTAAACATAGCTAGCGGCGAAATGAGATTACGTGTTTCCACGATTCGAAAGGCAATACTTCATGCCGAAGCGATAAGGGGCACTCCTGCATTGAATTGGTTGGGGGCAGGAAGCGCCGGTGTACGACCATCGTTGGCTGACGCTAGTACGGGGTCGCGATCCAGAGCCGCGTAGGTACAAATAAGACCGGCCGAAGCCGACAGGCTACCTGCACTCTCGTTCTTCCTCCCTGCTCAACTCCGACACGCCCCCGCGTTCCACGATGAGGCCGCTCGTTGTCCTCTCGCTCTGCTTGCTGGCGCTGGTCGGCTTCTCTCGGGCCGACGACGACGACGTGCAGCAGGTGGCCACGGGACACCGACCCACCGTGAGCATCCCCGGACCTTTTAAGCGGCAACCGCACGCAACGTATTTCCAACGTGTTTTCAAAAGTGTGGCATGTCTCGGAGCTGGCGCAACGCATGCGCCGGCCCCGTAGGCGACGCCGCGCCAAAAATTCGTCGGAAATAAGTTCCGTGTGATTTGTGTCGACGGCGTGTGCAGCGTACTTTTCAGACGTATTTCCTGCGCGTCGATTTCACGCGGTATACATCAATGTATTGAGAGGAGGGCTACGCAAAGTAACTGCAGGGCCACTTTAACTCTTGAGGAAAGACGCGCTTACAAATTAAGAACAAAATGCTACCTAAGGGAAGCAAATAAAGAAAACGCTTAAACGTATGGGAGAGGGAAAACAAAACTGCAAAAGTGTGATCTGCGGTGACATTGATAAATATACTTTTCATGGTGCGGAAGGCTTCGCGAAGAGAATCACTCTATCGGAACGCAACTGAAAGCGAGAGCGTGTTGTAAGACGAGGGTTTGTTCCGCATTCACGAAGGCACGTTCGGTAAACTGAGAAGTGCGAGCCGTGTCCTAAAACGGGTACTGAGTTTTCACTAAGTGCAACCACTTTCGCACAACGCTGTTGGCTTCGCGATTTGCTTCGGTTTGCCTATAGTGCTTAGTATAACAGGATTTGTACGGGCTTTACATTTTTGCTCTCGTTTGCCGCTTTCCTTCGGCGTCGGTTTATGCTCCTCGTTGTTCTACTATCAAGCCCCACGTTGTCTTTTCACGCTCTCTTGTGAAATGATTCTTACTACTATAGTGACTGAAAGCCGGGAACGGAGATTTACACTTTTCGCAATGGTTCAGAACCCGGAAATTGATGTTTGAATTTGTCAACGGCGTAGAGCATCGTTGTTGATAATGTAACAATGCAACGTAACAGTTATCATTGTGAATTTTATATCTAAGTCCGTAACCGCGCACTTTAGTAAAGAGATGGCGCGTTTTTCAGTGGTTACTTGAACGGCACCATATGCACTTCAGGCAGATCTTTCAAAAAAAAAAAAAAAAAAAAAAACGTGATAGACCGCTAAATACCGTAAATGAAGTTTGTGGACAGTAAGCTATTTTGCTCAGTCATAAGAACCGTGCTAACGATCAAGTTCCAAGGTGTCAGCGCGCCTGACTTTAGGACAGTCCGCAGGCTGTTTCATAACCGCTTCGCTTCCACTTCTGTGTTGGTTCTCTATTAATTGCTTCTCAATGGCTGAAAACTTACTGGAAATGTTGAGGCTGTCAGGGTTCGGCAGCAGGCGCCCTTGGGTTACTGACTACTTTTAAGCACCGAATCCGTACCTGGGGCCGCATTTTGTAAGGATTCCTTTCCTTCAATTCTATTCATTCATCATCCATTACCACCAAGTGGCTGATCCTGGCAATAGCGAGGGCGTGGCTTCGCGCGAAGCAATGGCAATGGGGGGAAAGAAGGGGAAAAAATAAAACTTAAAAAATAATCATGAATACAAACCCCTGCTTTATGGAGACCATCACTGAGCCCTCGAGACAATTTTTGACCAGTTAGCTTTGTCTAATGTACGGCTAAATCTCACAAAAGTGACATTTCCGCTGTCCCACCGGTTTGCCGTTTCCGCGCCCGAAAAAGAAGACCTGCAACCTCGTGCCCGGTTGCAGAAACGACAGCGGGTCGTCCACCGCGGCGCTTAGCAGGGCGGGTTTCTTTCGCCGAATTACTTCGCATTATTTTCTGATCATCCACCGTTCATGGTCGGATGATCCCGTTGATAACTTGGGCGGAGGGCAGCTCGGTACGTGCTGAGGAAGCGCGAAAACGAACAGCCATTTGAATAGAATCGCTCTATTATTCCGGCCCAGGTGGCCGTTTAGCCGGGCGCGGCGTCATCTGTCGCATTACATCACGCTGGCCGCTGTGCGTGCAGGGTCTGCAAGACGGCGCCAACTGCCAGAACAACGACCAGTGCCTGTCCCGGTGCTGCCTCAAGGTGTTCCACGGTGACGGCGCGGGCAGTCCCGGCGAATGCCGCCCTGCCGCGGGTCCCGGAGAACGCTGCAGCTACGAGCAGGTCAAAGGAGGCGCCAACGTCAACTACTGCCCATGCCGCGTCGGTGAGCACCGGTCGCCGTTAATCCGTGGACCGCTCAGGCTGATGTGCAACCTGACGCGTGAAGGATTCTAGCCATGCTCTTCAAACATTTACAAATGTGGCCGTTTCTAGAGCTTTAAAACTTCACAACATAATTATTTCCCTGCATGCCCCAATTATGGCAAGTTCGAGAAGTCTCTCGCAGTCATGTATACGTGACGAGGGCAGCTTAGTATTCGAACGGCATATATATAAGCATAGCCTACGTATGTAGCGTTAGGCTGTGCGGAACGCGCGACGCTGACGCGAGGCGCGTTTCCTTGCGAATCTTGTGCTAAAGCTATCTAATCCAAATGATTTCTGTCTTTATCGAGTAACGCATGGTGTTCTGGAAAATTGGCAAGCAGCGAAGAGAGTTGAGTTCTGGCTTCGGCACGAACTGCCTCTTAAATCTGGAGCCGAATTCCCAAAGTTTTTGGTTCGTAAGATATGTTTTCAATTAGCCTTCGCTAACGATTTCCTTACGAACAATTCTAGCTTAAGAGCGTTTTGTAAATACGGACCCAGGGTCCAATATCACGAAACTTATTTTCGTAACTCAAATTAAGGACGCAGCTGTCTTGGCTTCACCTCGTTCGCGGTCACATTGGCCAATGCAGGAGCACCGGCGACTTGTGAACGGCTCTTAAGTAAGGGAAGCTTGCTAATCAGGGTCGAATTTACAAAGCTTTTAGCTTTTAAGTGCTCTTTGCTAGTCAGCCACATTCACTAATATCTCGAGCATCATCAGGATTGGCTGGAATTTGTCCTTTTCCAGCGCAGGAGCTTTTTGCGAATACGAGCCCAGGTGTTGTTGTTCGCATTGTTGTTGTCGTTGTTGTCATTTATTAACTGCGACAGTATGAGTCGTTTGGCTGCTGAAGGACCCACTATCCCCAAATTTTAGCTAAACACACAACGTACATAGAAGTACCTTACTAGGGCACAATATAAATTGAAGAAGAAAAAAAGTTTCTCTTCCGTCACAGTCGTGTGTTGTATTCTCACACTTTTCGGTCATTAGTGATGTTTAAGATTTGCCAGCACCTCTATAACCGTGTTCGCTATCACAATTGATCGGCGTCAGTTTTTATGAGCCATTTGTGTGGAAGAGTGGCTCGAAAGGACTAATGCCAGTTGACAGCAATAGCGAACGGTATGATGATGAAGGCGCCGGACAATCACAAATAGTGAATACTAACGGAAAACTTCGTGAATCGGACTTCTGGTCCTTGGAGCCCGACTCTTGCGCTCTCCCCTGAGGCCGCCAGTTGCCTGGTATACCACGGCTATACCAACACTGACAGGCTGTGTGTTTCTTGCTTCCGAAGTCTCATTTAGAATAAGGTTAAGCATGTCGATTCGGGAAATACAGACGGTGTAGATCAACAATCTTCGCAGTGCGCAGGTATGACATATATGAACCAATTAACCCAATACTGTTTGCGTAAAACCCCATAATTTAATTTTTTCAAATACTACTTCGGAAGAGACTGCGAGGGCTACACAGGGATACAGGAGGCCTCCGTGTGCGGAATGCGAATCCTTTGAGTACTATTTGCGTATTTTGAATTTTCACTGTATGCTTGAAGTATAGCTACGAAACTGAATTTTGAGCGTATTTTTGTCTTGTTTGTTTCTAATGGGCAGGTATTTGCGGAGACGACGACATCTGCCCCAGCGAGGACACCAGCGCCGAGGGCGATCACGACTGAGATGATGCGGAATGAAACATAGGAGTCCGCATCTCTAGCCGCATGTTGTTGTGTTAATATAGACATTGACGAAGTCGCCATTAAAGCGCAATAACAAAATGAACCTCTACAATCACATCGCAAAGTCTTCTTTATATATCCAGACAGTCATATATTCATCCGGTCACTTCACCGCAGGAAGTATGGTGCTTATATTCTGAGAATGTTTCATAGGTTTAAAGAGTCATTCATTCATATATTCGTATGTTTAGGCTATCATCTGCAGGAAATTATACTATTAGTGTTTGCACGACAGGGCTTATCGGCCTATTTAAATTCTATTAACCTGACGAGTGAAGCTTGCAACATTTTAATAATTTGTTGGAATCCATTCCACCTTCTCTGTTTCGTTGATTCAAAATTTTCTGTGAAATAATAAGCAGCATGCAGCTTGTAGACATATAGCAAGTGTGCTTCCAAAAATTTTTGGTTCCTTAAAAGGAAGCAAGACAGATTCGACAGTTTTTTTATTGATACGATATAAGGAGATGTTGATGCGTAAATAAGGCGCCGGCTATTCCTTAGCTCTTGAATTCGTCTAACCTACAACATACAGAGTTCAACATACTAGGATACATATCAAATAAGCTTCTCATTAAAGCAACGTTTTCACAGCAACACGACAACGTAAAAAAAACAAGAACACGTTGTACATACAATGAAGAAGTTCAATAACTCCACGGCACTGCAGGAGAAAGTCTCAAAAATACAAATAATAATGGCGCCTTACAATGCCGTCTCTAATCAGCGGGTGGTGCACACATCGTGTAAATGCATTATCACATATAGTAAGAACAGAATAATAAACATAACATAATCCACAAACACATACACAGTGACATTGAAATAAAAGGGACATTAGAAGCGTTAATAACGGCCAACAATGCCGCTTTTTTCGAGAAATGTTGTTAACGCTTTTAAAGCGCTCTTTTGCAAGGCCTTTGTTGACCAAGGGCCCAAAAGTTTCCTTAAACTGAAAGGTCTGCGGTCTAATCTCATTAGCGTTGATTTAAGTCGGCGTCTTGGTGAGTCGCGATGCGCCGTAATGTGTCGTGATGTGGGCAATCCAAAAGGAGGTGATGTATATCTTCATCTATAAATCCACAATCACATTCTGGGGTTTCCGCAATGCCATATTATGATCTAAGTGATGAAGAAGATTCGACAGGTTAATTTCCCTTTCATGGCAATAGGCCAGATCACGAATGTTGAACGTTTGTTATGCGAAGTAGTGACTCATTCGTTGCACATTCACAATATCCATAGACATTTACGCCTTTTTCATTGCTGATATAGTCAGCGTTTCAACTTGAAGAGCGACGAACCCGGTGGCGTTCTCACATGGTCGCCACGCAGACAGGGAGAAATGATGATTCGACGACCAACCCAAGTGCACCTTGGTGATACGAGTTACAAGTGCATGATAAACGCCAACAGGCTACATTGCGTCCACCAGTGCAGCAGAAATTTCTTTGCGAGAGGCAGTGAAAAAGAAAGTCGCCGTCTCGCCCGAAAGGCGAAGCATCGATTGCGATAGCAAATAATTAGAAAGCTATACGAAGTAAGGATAGTAGTTTTATTGGGCCGTATAAACTTGTAAACATTCGCTTACTAACTAAATTAACAAGCATGGTGGCGTGCGCGCACAGGCAAACATAAGCGCATGTCATTCGATGACGGTGGTCACTCGCTCTCGAAACGCTGGCATGAGCAAGAGCAGCAGCAGCAGCAGCAGCAGTGAGCGAATTGACCATCGTGCAGCCTCTCGCTTCAGCGCGAACTAAGCGGCGACAACACTGCGCACACGAAGCCCTCGGCGCACCTATAGACTCGCTATTCATCGCAGGTCGCTTCAAGATATAGGGCCCGCGCGGCCGCGCTCAGCCGCGCCATACGCAGTGGACGCCGGCGTAGAAAGCCCCCGCCATGAATTCAACTGAAACGCTTAATCCAACAATTCAACATTCACCGACTTGACTCAAATATTTCACTTACCGCAGAAATCGTTGCGCTGAATTGCATTCATTGTGCGCATTTTCGCCCAGCTATCATGCAGTGCAGCCCATTTTTTAAAAGTTGTTTTGTTGAATAACATTGGGCTGTTTGCATGGACAAACACACAGTCGCGCAAATGCTATGAAAATGAAAGCGTGCAATTGCGCGGGCCTGAGAACTATGACTAAGAAAAACCTGGGCCACCTAAGCGTAGGGAGTGCACCTAACACCAATTAGTGTAGGCCGCTCTAGACTTCTAAAAAATCAAAATTTCACAATAATACGTAGAAAGTTAAAGTTTATATTTTTTTACCGCGATAAAAAGGTCGAAAACAATCTGCCGATTGCAATCTTAGAAATTCGGTTTGAACTGTAAAGTGCCGAATTTAGGAATTCCTCATGGCTCACCACACGGGGTCCGCACAACTCGACCAGACCCTCCCAAGTGGGTTGGGTGCTCGTGCTTAAGCCCGCTTACTCGTGCTCGGCCTGTACAAAAGCTCTCGCGCGTGTTGGGGTGACAGTGTGATTTCTGGACGAGCAGGCGTTATTTTTGCCAGCCTCGCCCGAACCTCGAGCGAATACTGGGGCCCTCTCCAACCGCGTCATGACAAAAGCCATTGGATAACGGAGCAGCCAGAATGCCGATATATGGCTCAGTGATGAACCTCATCATTTTGGTTCATGGTACGCGCTTTAGACCCGAATCTTAATAGTTGCTGTTCACTATTCTCCATGGTGGCAAGCGAGGAAGGGACGCTGAAGACTATAAAAGAGCTTGCTGAGTATATGCTCTACACAGTACAGTACAAAGTCGAACCTGTCCTTTTCTGGAAAACGTACCGACCTTAATCTCCATGCCTCTCCGATGCGGCACCTAAACTGCTTTCCTTTCCTGTATCTAGCGTCACCGCGGAGCGAAGCTTTTCCCAAATGAGAATGATAAAAAGAAAAATGCGCTGCCAGCTCTCTGACCAGTCTCTCTGCATGTATAGGTGCGTGTCATTTCACTAAATTTTATTGCGATAGCAATTATATGGACACTTCAAGCGGCTTTCTGCCATCGGCGTCGCCGTCGCCGTGAGGTTCCGTATAAAGTCCAAGGGCGATAAAATCGTCGTCGGGCGCCGTACATGCGAGTGAAAGCGCGCGTGGGACGCGCGCTATCACGGAGAGCGAACTCACGGCGGAGAGCAAACGCGACTTCCGTCGCGCGATAGGCCGTAGAGGTATGGGAGGGAGGGAAGGAGGGAGGGGGGGCGACGCTGTGCTGCGGCACCAAATGCGTATCTTGCAACCGGGCGCAAGGGCATCTGGCGACTCAGTCTCGCACGCGAAAGAAGGAAAGCGGAAACGCAGCGTGGGAGGGAGGGGGAGCACTTTTACTCTGCCAACAACTGCGGTTGTAGTTTGCCCGGCTGCGGCGGTCGCCCGCACCTTATCTTGAAAGCGATCTCCACACGGCTCTGACCTTCGTATGCACTGTGCATTCGCCGCTCAGTTTCCGTTGAAGCGATAGACCGCACGTACGAACCTTCGCTCGCTGCGGCGGCTGCGCTTGCTGCCAGCGTTTTGACAGTGGTTGCCTGCGGTCATCGAGTGTGATATATTCACGTTTGCTTGTGCGCGCTGACACCACTCTTCTTAAAGGGACACTAAAGAGATACTGGAAGTTGAGCTTATATGGTAGATTATCCTTTCACGATCACAGCCATACCATTCTTACTGCAAACAGATGTTTAATAAGCGAGAAAATAGCGAAAAACTGAAGGATACGTGCTGACGCCCCTTCGAATTTCCCGCACTACACATTCGTGACGTCGGAGATTACAAATGCAGGCCGGTCGCGATTGGTCGAGAGCGATTTATCGCTGTTAATAAAACACAAAATGAAATACACCTTAAACGTACATAAACAGCATTTGCCAACTTTTTAAACCGTTTCAAGCGAGGAAGTACAAGTTTAGCACAAAATTAAATAAATAAGAAAAAAATGGCATGGCGATACATCCGGTCGTGATAGTTTCGTAGTTTCGTTTTTGGTCAATGCATCGTCGCGCGCGCCTGTTCCGTTCTACGGTGTTTGGTTGCGTGTAGCGTGGCTCGAAAAACGTTGACTTCGCGGGAAACAGCCAGAAAATGCCTCGTGTGTGTAGTGTTGAGGGCTGTATATGGTCCAAGGCGCTTGCTCAGGGGCAGCGGCAGTGTTGACTCGATTGTGTCCTTTCATGTGGTGTCGCGCGGTTAGCACCGGCTCCCCGGCGTTCGCAATGGCTCAGTGCTCTGCCGATGATAAAACGGCAAAAGAGCCAGGGAAAGCGATGGTGTGCTCTCTGCATTCCTTGCCCTCGGATTATGTGTATAATCCTGCCCTCGGAAAGTATCTTGGCGTGCCCCAGAGGCCAGTCCTTTCTCGAGCAGCTGTTCCCTCAATGCGGCCTTCATCAAACCCCCTGCCGGTGCCCCTGCAGCAGCAAACTGGCGGCTCGGTGAGTGCTGAATGTCATTAAATAAAGCCACGAAATAGTACCGTGCGCAACTTTCTACGCTTGTTCTGTCGGGAACATCGTCGCCTGGCGGACCGGACGCTTCGCCTTCCGTGGACGAAAACGATCGAAGCTCTGCTTTCCGCCGGCGCGGCCGGCGGCTCACCGCCATCGCACGCGGAAACACCTACCGCTCGAGCACGGAGGATCATTTCGCGCTCCGTTTCATTGAATATCGCTGAAATGCAGTCCTGCTTCCCTGGCGAGCTCTTCGTTGCAAGGTTCAGCGGCAGCAACGGTATCCATCGCGGCGAACGCAAACGCAGCGACCATGCCTGCAGCCATGATGCATCCATGGTGCCTCGGCCGTTTACGCAAGCGGTGACGTATCACGGCGCATTCTTATTAGCTGAGAGCAATGAAATCTGTGACGACACTGCTTCAGCGCCAAATCTGGGGTGAGAGAAATTGAGGAAGAGATATTTGGTCTTTGTTTACGAGTTTCTCCGCTAATAACTCATATTTTTGCACCCAACAAAAACTGCATGCATTTCTGAAGGTCCCTCTTTTATTCCAGCTGAACTTCCTGTTTCTCTTTAGTGTCCCTTTAATTAAGTTAGTAAGCGAACGTGTCCAAGTTTATGCAGCCGATAAAACTACTATCCCTACTCCGAATAGCTCTCTGCTAATTTGCTATCGCAAGTGATGCTTCGCCTTTCGGGCGAAACTGTTACATTTTTTAGTGTAATTAATTTGCTTCGCAACCTTTTGACAATAAAATTGTCTCATTTTGCTTTTTCCTTCCCAATATAAATACGTGTGAGAAGTTTTTCAAAGGTCCGAAAAGGCCGAAAAGGCGGCACTGAAAAAAAGAATAGGTGCCATAAGTGCCGAATTCCCAGAGGAAAATAAATGCCGGTAAATGCCTGCCATATTAAAAAAAAAACAGATGCTCAAAAATTTAATCTCTTATAGTAAGCGTGTACAATTTTTTGTATGACCCGGCCGGCACCTTGCATCTGTAAATTTTTATTCAATTTAGTTCCCAACAAGGTTCCAAAGGTCCCAGTTCGGGGATACAGAGAGCCAGATTCACATGGGATCATAAACTTGGCCTCGCATGTGCTTTCGTAGCTTCAAGAACGGGTGTAATCACTTGTGATCCAGACATAATTGAACTCACTGAGACTCACAAGTTCCGACTCAATGGAACTTGGCCGGACTCAAACCCATAATCCGTAGGGCTAACTTGAGTTCACTCTGACTCATGCATACAGATGTTACTAGGACTCACTGGAGCTCAGTCGCACTGAGGCTTTCTCGTGGCTCTGGGCCTAAGTGAGTCGACTCATGAGAGAGTCACCGACCTATGGCCGCGAATACCAGCCACTCGAACCACAAGCGCCTTCTCCTCAAACACGTGTCTACGTGCACATGTTCGATAAACAAGAACAAAGGCGTATATGTGCAGCTAGACATTCACGCAGAGCATGTCACTGCGTTTAAGCTATAGACGCCGATTGGGGCAGCACCATGATGGTGTTATATACGCTCCAGCTTGAAAGTCTGTATTCGGTCAGGAGCTTATGCCATCTGAAAAGTCACTCGAAATCACGCAACTTACACGGAAAATGAATCTTGTTAACTTTTTCTCAGTTTTGTTTTTTTTTCTTTGACACTGAAAGTATCGCGCTTAGTTGAGCTGAAGAGGGGAGACAATATTACTAATGTAAACAACCGATGTCGCGTTGCCGCACTTTCAACGAAAGAGACCACGGCCCCGCATAGCTGATATGCCGGCGCTCACTTTCCACGCGCTATCTTGCACAATAACCTTCGCCTGTTATTTGAACTCCCAAACTCTCTTTGCTGATTTTGTCGGGGTGTTCATTCGGTAATCTCAATAGTCGCAGAGTATCCGCAGCACTGACGAAGCATATTCTCGTCGGCGGAAGTATGTGAACTTATCTTCGCAGCATAAGAATTCAGAAACTACAACATGTTCTAGCATGAAAGTTGTTACGTGCTGGCGCGCTTTCTTTTATGTCACCTGATATTTCTCGAGACGCACGCACCTGGGACAGATTTTTACTGTAGCCAGGCAATAAAATTGTAGCGTTAAAAAGCAGTAGCAAGACACCGTGGTGAACACAAAACTTGATGTGTGCGGGACGGTGACAATTACAAGACTTCTGACAACTTACCGTTCGTCAAACAGATGCTACAAATTCTCCTGAAAGAGTTCGTTAGACAAAATGAAACGCTAGATGAAAATTAAACGCTACTCAATTGAGTTATATCAGGCTCACGCATGTCGTATAGCGTGCTAGTCGTGGCCGTTGGGATATATGCCCGTCGGTGGCTACCTAATTGAAAGAGTGAGATGTCCGTGTACGAGACAGTTTTTTTTTTTATTCGAGTTTCGGTCGTCTGCTGCAGGGAACCACACTGATGCGACGTCACGAATTAATTCGACTATATATACTGAAAATGAATGGAGACTACGGACGGACATTGACTTGACAGGGCAAACACTGTGAGAACGAGACTTCCAGCCATAGCAGTTGGGTGCACCTCGTTTATTTTCTGGAACGAAGTCACAATTTCAAAGCCAAAACTAAAGCCGCACTCGCATTATATTACTAAAGACTGAGGAGGGTCAAGAACAGATACGTTCTTCTGGTAAATCCATGTGTGCCACCTTCTACCGAGTAACGTATAGGGTGTGCAGAAAATGTCAAAACTAAGTATACGACTTCGCTTGGGAGCTAAACATTGTAAAACTAAAACGAACAACATCATTGTGCAAATCTACCTAAAATCGACAGAATAGTTTTCCTTTTCATCAGGTTTCCACGACCGAAGGTTCAGCTCCGCCACTCAAGCTGTGCGGCGCAGAGATGTTGCTGTAGGTGCGTTTCTATAGCCTTACTTCATCACGTGCATTCAATACCTTTATAATAACTAGATGTAGCTGATAACAGTGACGCTGGTGGCGACGTCTTGTTACGCTGTGTTCTGTCAACGTGTGCCTAATTCCTGTTATGGCACGTACACACTAGCGGCAAAACGCGCGCGGCGCGCCGCCGGCGGCAAAACGCAGCAGCGGCAGGGCGGCCACACCAACCGGCGGCGCGCCGCTGCGGCAATCACGTGACAGACTAGACTCCTCTCCCCTTCTCGAACTATCCGGGAGCTGACGCGTGCAGATGATAGTGCGAAACGACAAACAAGCGGTCGGGCGGGTCCGCATGGCACCAGTTTCCCGCGCGACGTCACGGAAGCGGGCCGCTCTTATTGGTCTCCTTCATCCGCGGCACGCGGCAAACCGCAAAAAATCGGTCCAGGAGCGATCCCTGCCGCGGCAAGAAAAACCCGTTTCGCGGCTGCTTTCGTGGCGCGCATCTTGCCGCCGACGGAGCGCCGCGCGCGTTTTGCCGCTAGTGTGTACGTGCCATTACACTTTGCTGCTGTGATTTTTATTGCGATAGCAATTATATGGACACTTCAACCGGATTTCTGCCGTCGCCGTCGCCGTGAGGTTCCGTATAGATAAAATCTTCGCCGCGCGCCGTATGCCCCAGCGGAAGCGTGCGGGGACGCGCGCTATCACGGAGATCAATCTCCCACGCGCAACCAAGGAAGCGGAAAGCCAGCGCCGGAGGCAGCAGGGGGGGGGGGGGGGGGGGCACTTCTCTGCCAACAACCGCGCTCGTCGCTCGTCCGCACAGTCTCTTATCTCTCCCACGCGCAAGCAAGGAAGCGGGAAGCCAGCGCCGGAGGGAGCGGGGGGGGGGGGGGGGGGGGGGGCGCACTTCTACGCTGCCAACAACCGCGCTCGTCGTTCGTTCGACCGCACCGTCTCTTATCTCCACACGGCTCTGACCTTTATGCGCCGTGCATTCGCCGCTCAGTTTCCGTTGAAGCGATAGACCGCACGGACCTTCGCTGCCAGCGTTTTGACAGTCGTTGGCTGCAGTCATTCAGTGTGATCTATTCATGTTTGTTTGTGCGCGCTCACACCACGCTTGTTCATTCAGTTAGTAATAGTCGGGCCACATTTTCCAACGCACGCTACACATGCAATGCTGCCCAGATCGGCAGTGCAGCACTACAGGTGTGTCCCTTCGCACGCGCTGCCCACGGTAAGCGCTTCTCATCAACACCACCGTTTCACACGCGCCTTCTCGTGGTCATCGAGTCTCTCTTCATGTCGGTCTACTTACGCCGCAGCACACCTGCTTACTTAATCAGCTCATGTTTACTACAATTCATATTGCTACCAAGGCCGCTCACCTTACTTCGTATGACATTGCTGTGTTGCTATCGCATTCATTGCTTCGCCCTTAGGGCGAAACTGTGACATTTTTTGATCCTACTCCTGACCAACTGATCAGGCTACTGATCCTCTAACATAAAGACTTCAGCAGCAATATATTGTCCCAAGTGATTTCTTTCCTTACATGTTTGCGCCAGTGGTATGTCGTTAGCAAAGAAGGATTTCGAACACATTATTACCGAACACAGTGCTACACGACGTAGCCACCAGCTCTGATTTTCCAGGCAATGTATCAGTGTCATCGTAATACAGAAACGTAATGCGTGCTTGTAACGAACGAACGAACGAACGAACGAACGAACGAACGAACGAACGAACGAACGAACGAACGAACGAACGAACGAACGAACGAACGAACGAACGAACGAACGAACGAACGAACGAATGAATGAATGAATGAATGAATGAATGAATAATGAATGAATGAATAATAATACATAAATAAGTAAGTAAATAAATACAATTATCAAATGGTTACGGTGAGCCTCTAAGGAACAAAATAGTGCGTTAACTTGTGGCGGCTTTCATTATGGAAGAAGAGCACCCAAAATCACTAAAAATTGCTCGCGTAAGATCTGGCGTTAGTCTTGGCGATGACCTCGTGATAGGTGAGAACTCTCGCGACAGCACTTCTCGAAAACTTCTGAGCGACCCCGTGTGTCCAATGGGAAGCGGCATTGTTTGTGACACCGTGCGCTGCACCGAGACAAATGTTAGCAACCCATCCTTCCCCTTTTTTTGATATTATGGGCGGCAGGCTGAAGTGAGACTGGTCTACAGACCAAACCAAGTGCACGATGAACAACTCAGTGGGGTGGCGCAGTACGTGTGCGAGCCGTGACCGGTCAGCGGACGCAGCGAAGCGCCGAAGCAGCGACGGGCAGAGCACGGCACGAGGCACAGCGAGGGGCCCACCCGTCATCTCCAACATGGCGTTCCCTGCGCGAGTTTTTCCGAGTCAGCATCCCCGCCTGCTAAACGGCCGCATGTATGAGCGACAAGAGGACCCAACGGTACAAACACGTCACACACGCACACCTCTCCTCCTCCCTCCGCTTCCTAAATACGGCGTGTGCGCTCCGTGTCAGCGGCACTGGCAACGAACCACAACGGGGGAACCTCTCCCTAACAACTGCTACGATCAAACAAAATCACCATTGATCGCGTTGTCACGAATTTGCTGCGGCGGGGCAAAGGCAAAAGCAAAAAAAATAAAAATAATGCCAACCTTTTCACTAAGAGAAGCTTCGTTGCCGCCCTAGCAACACGATCCGAGCGCTAACCTGACACCGCAAATGCATTTTAACCTCTTCACTAGAGGGTTATCTTCGTCATTTAGACTTTTTCTCACAATTAATCTTTCAAAACATAAACCCGGCGAGATAATGGTGAGAGAGGCCTGCAAAAATGGCTTCACACACTAAAAATTGAGCATTACTTATTTGACAATGTCTTCACCACATATATTCTTTTACTGAGGAGAAGCAACATTTACAGATGGTGTTTGCGAGAGCTCGAAGTTTGTGGTAGCCGGCTGTAAGTGCGCACTGGAGCGTCAAACGAACTTTTTCGTAGCCAGTTACCCACGCGCTCTTTGCTTCTAAAGGACAGTGAGAGGGCGGTGAACCAATGCACTGTGATATGGGACATAATCAGTAACTAAATACGCATAGCAGCGTGATTTCGATGTTTAATTCTCCATCCCTATTACACAATCGAGAGCGTATGAAAAAAATAAACCACTGAAATAAATAAAAAGGCCGTTCCTGCCACTGTTACCTACGTTTTTAGTTGCTATGCGTCTCAATTTTATGCTACTCAACCACAGAGCATGACTTCCTGACTAGGTATCACGTTCCCAATTGCACTAATTAAGTGCGTGAAAGGTAAACATTGACGTAGTTGATGCAATAGTTTTTCTTCTGCTGATGGAGATGTTTCTTGAAGAATTACCTTCACCGAAGCGATAACCGGAAACAAAATACCATCTCACAATGACCGCTCCTCATGTGCACTGCATTCTCTGTGTTATAGTGCTACGTGCATTGATCAAAGCTCATAACAAAAAACAATAATCAGTCAAAAAAATAAAAGAAAGACAGCAGAATTTCTTGTAGAAATACTTATACCATAGTATTTTTCTGGCTTCAAGAACTATAGTGGACAATTTGTTTAATAAAATGACGCAAATAATGATTTGTAGCGTTCCATAATGGTCACGGGCATGCACAGAACATCCATTGAGAAGATGTTTCAAGTGTGTCCGGGCTAGCTTTCGCACGATTTCTTTCCTTACTCAGTGAATAACATTCTCGCGGTTCTTCGTATACCAGGGACGAGTGCCCGTATTCACAAAAAAAAGTATTTATGCTACAACTGTTCGTAAGATCGAAGGACAGCAAATTGTGATGTCGAAAATTATTACCAAATCCGGCCGGCCAATGGCAAACACATTTACGAACTAGGATATTTTTGCATTCGGCCCCTAATTCCCAAAGGTTTTTGTTCTTCACAAAGAAATATACTTCACTGGCCGACCGCCTTCTCTAATAACGCGTTCACAAGCAACACTCATCTTACCACTTTGGCGTACGAACTTCATTGGTGAGTACGGACCCAGACGGCCCAGACCCATAATTATTCAGCGTCTACATTTGACACAAAATTATCGTTTTGCGAGCTTTCGTACCGTTCTATTACAAACATGGCACACGTTGCCACAGCAAAGCTTGACGAAGCGCTCTGTCGGCACCAACTTCCGGGGACAATTATGCTCTGCTACTTGATGCAGCACTCATTCCGCGGCCTGCAGTAGAGCGAGAGGAAAGAAAGGAAAGAGCAGATGGAACCAATTACAAGGGCGGAGAGAATAGTTGAAAGGTAGAGAACTCGCCGAGAGAACATGTTTTTGACCTGCTGCTCTACGCTGAGGACCGGGGAATGGAAAATGATAGGAACAAGGGAAGTAGACGCTGCTAATTGCTGGGGATCATAATGACACAAGTGCATGATGTGCTGCCTTGCGTTAAGTACGTGCACATTACGCTTTCCTTTCATTATGCTCGGCAGGCAATGCTTCTGAACAAACAGGAAACCGCCGAAAAAGACACGTACACAAGAGAAGAACTGGGCAGGATGAGTGCTACTACTGTCCTTTTCGTCCCTTGTGTCTTTTTCGCTGGCTTTCTGTTTGTTCAAAAGTATGTGCCAGCCAGTTCAGCATGAAACTCTGCCGGGGCAATGCTTCTTGTTAATGGAGAGCAGCCAGCATTGTCTCCACAGTGTGTATCATTTGCACTGCAGTTTTCATAGCTGACGGGCGCAAACCAGCAACTATCTGCTGCAAGGCATTGAGCATTTGCTCCAGCATAGTCTTAATAGACCGGCAAAGGCTAGGCTATCGTTCGTCGTTCTGACTGAGTTTAGGAGCTTCAGGTTTCTGAAGGTAACGATTGCCACGTTTTTGGATCTGGGCCGGTGTAGATTACACAAGGATGAGCTTCCAGAAGACGATCTTCCGACTTTTTTGCCTCCTTTCGCGGTGTCGAAACCCCTTAAGGCCGAGGTCTCGGTTTCGAAGGCGCATTCTCCTCTTTCTTACACCACGAAACATTGAAACTGCAGCCTCTGTGTGGATAGAATTGTTCTTCCCCACTTCCCTCAATGTAACTAACTTTTATTAACTTCAAAAATTCCTTCGAAGTCGCTTGGTGGTGTCTGTTTCATTTGCGACCATTTCCTCTTTTGAAGTGATTGGTCGTTCCTCTATAGCAAGGGCCTGGCGTGGCATGTGCACGTTAGCATGAACTTCCAACGTGAAGAACTTACGGCGTTGCACTGCCCGAAGGCACGCAGGGGCTAACCAGGTGCCTCATGTAGCCGACCTTAACAGGGGTTAGCAGGGTGCCCGGCCTAGACAGCAGAACTCAAACATTTTCACTGCGGAGGGCAAAAGTTCATAGAGTCGTTATCAATAATGAAAGTATTAACATTGCAATGTTGCACTTGGGTAACGGATCTCTTTATGTTTATGTATCCGAACAGCTTATAAGGTATCCATCGTGGACAGTGCGGACACATTAATTTTGCTAGTGTTAGTAGTGTTAAATTGCACTCCTTTAACTTGTGCGGCCCATATTTTCCTTAGGGTATAGAGTGAGGA